>NW_027480780.1:0-214677 GCF_051401765.1 Calliopsis andreniformis
GATTGTTGTGCTTATTATGACGATTACCATGATTATAATTGTTGATAGCATGGTAATTATGATCATCAGTCAGATTACTATAGTTATTATGGTTATTATGATTATTATGGCTATTATAATGGTTATTAGGGCTGTTTCCAAGTCTATTATGGTTATTATCATGATTATTATGATTATTATGTTTCTTAGTGTGATTGTGAGGATTATTATGATCATTATTATGATAATTCTGGTTATTATGGTTGTTTAGATTATTATGTCTGTAATAACGATTATTAGGTTATTTCCTTGATTATTCTGTTTATTATTACGATGTTATGATTATTACAGTTAGTATAACTATTACTATGACTATTACGGCTATTATGATTGTGCTATGATTATTATGATTATTATTATGATTGTTATGATTGTTGTGGTTATTATGAGGGTTACTATGATTATAATGGTTGATGGCATAGAAATCATGATCATCATTCAGATTACTATAGCTATTATGATTAATACGGTTATCATGGCTATTATAATGGTTATTATGGTTGTTTCCAAGTTTATTATGGTTATTGTCATGTTTATTATCATTATTATTGTGATTGTTATGTTTGTTGTGGGGTTTATGACGATTACTATGATTATAATTGTTGATAGCATGGTAATTATGATCATCATTCAGATTAGTATAACTATTATGATTATTATGGTTGTTATGGCTAATATAATGGTTATTATGGCTGTTTCCAAGTCTATTATGGTTATTATCATGATTATTATGATTATTATGTTTCTTAGCATGATTATGACGAATACTATGATCATCAATGACATTCTTATGGTGATTACGACTATTAAGATTATTATGGCAGTAATAACGATTATTAGGTTATTTGCATGATTATTCTGTATATTATAACGATGTTATGATTATTACAGTCCGTGTAACTATTACTATGATTATCACGGCTATTATGATTGTTGCTATAATAATTATGATTATAATTATGATTGTCATGATTGTTGTGGTTATCATGACGATTACTATGATTATATTGGTTGATAGCATGGTTACTATGATCATCATACAGATTACTATAGCTATTATGATTATTATGGTTATTATGGCTATTATAATGGTTGTTATGGTTGTTTCCATGTCTATTATGGTTATTATCATGATTATTATGATTATTATGTTTCTTAGTACGATTATGACGAAAATTAAGATAATCACTGAGATTCCTATGGCGATTACGACTATTACGATTATTATGGCTGTAATAACGATTATTAGGTTATTTTCATGATTATTCTGTTTATTATTACGATATTATGATTATTACAGTCCGTGTAACTATTACTATGATTATCACGGCTATTATGATTGTTGCTATGATAATTATGATTATAATTATGACTGTTATGATTGTTGTGGTTATTATGACGATTACTATGATTATAATGGTTGATAGCATGGTAATCATGATCATCATTCAGATTACTATAGCTATTATGATGAATATCATTAGCAGGGCTATTATAATGGCTATTATGGTTGTTTCCACGTTTATTATGGTTATTGTCATGTTTATTATCATTATTGTTATGATTGTTATGTTTGTTGTGGGTATTATGACGATTACTATGATTACAATTATTGATAGCATGGTAATTATGATCATCAGTCAGATTAATATAGCTATTATGGTTATTATGGTTATTATGGCTATTATAATGGTTATTAGGGTTGTTTCCAAGTCTATTATGCTTATTATCATGATTACTATGATTATTATGTTTCTTAGTATGATTGTGAGAATTATTATGATCATTACTACGATTATTCTGGTTATAATGGTTATTAAGATTATTATGTCTGTAATAACGATTATTAGATTATTTCCATGATTATTCTGTATATTATAACGATGTTATGATTAGTACAGCCAGTATAACTATTACTATGATTATTACGTCTATTATGACTGTTGCTATGATTATTATGATTATTATTATGATTGTCGTGGTTATCATGACGATTACTATGATTATAATGATTGATAGCATGGTTATTATGGTCATCATTCGGATTACTATGGCTGTTAAGATTATTATGGTTATTATGTCTATTATATTGGTTATTATGGCTGTTTCCAAGTCTATTATGGTTATTATCATGATTATTATGATTATTATGTTTCTTAGTATGATTGTGAGGATTATTATGATCATCACTGAGATTCTTATGGTGATTACGACTATTATGATTATTATGGCTATAATAACGATTATTACGCTATTTCCATGATTATTCTGTTTATTATTACAATGTTATGATTGCTACAGTTAGTATAACTATTACTATGGTAATTACGTCTATTATGATTTTTGCTATGATTATTATGACTATCATTATGATTGTTATGATTTTTGTGGTTATTATGACGATTACTATGATTATAATGGTTGATAGCATGGTAATCATGATCACCATTCAGATTACTATAGCTATTATGATTAATATGGTTATTATGGCTATTATAATGGTTATTAGGGTTGTTTCCAAGTCTATTATGGTTATTATCATGATTATTATGATTATTATGTTTCCTAGTATGATTGTGAGAATTATTATGATCATTGTTACGATTATTCTGGTTATAATGGCTATTAAGATTATTATGGTTGTAATAACGAGTATTAGGTTATTTCCATGATTATTCTGTATATTATAACGATGTTATGATTATTACAGTCAGTATAACTATTACTATAATTATTGCGTCTATTATGATTGTTGCTATGATTATTATGTTTATTATTATGATTGTTAAGATTGTTGTGGTTATTATGACGATTACTATGATTATAATGGTTGATAGTATGGTAGTTATGATCATCAGTCAGATTAATATAGCTATAATGGTTATTATGGTTATTATGGCTATTATAATGGTTATTAGGGTTGTTTCCAAGTCTATTATGGTTATTATCATGATTATTATGATTATTATGTTTCCTAGTATGATTGTGAGAATTATTATGATCATTACTACGATTATTCTGGTTATAATGGTTATTAAGATTATTATGTCTGTAATAACGATTATTATGTTATTTCCATGATTATTCTGTATATTATAACGATGTTATGATTATTACAGCCAGTATAACTATTACTATGATTATTACGTCTATTATGACTGTTGCTATGATTATTATGATTATTATTATGATTGTTGTGGTTATTATGACGATTACTATGATTATAATGGTTGATGGCATAGAAATCATGATCATCATTCAGATTACTATAGCTATTATGATTAATACGGTTATCATGGCTATTATAATGGTTATTATGGTTGTTTCCAAGTTTATTATGGTTATTGTCATGTTTATTATCATTATTATTATGATTGTTATGTTTGTTGTGGGGTTTATGACGATTACTATGATTATAATGGTTGATAGTATGGTAGTTATGATCATCAGTCAGATTAATATAGCTATAATGGTTATTATGGTTATTATGGCTATTATAATGGTTATTAGGGTTGTTTCCAAGACTATTATGGTTATTATCATGATTATTATGATTATTATGTTTCCTAGTATGATTGTGAGAATTATTATGATCATTGTTACGATTATTCTGGTTATAATGGCTATTAAGATTATTATGGTTGTAATAACGAGTATTAGGTTATTTCCATGATTATTCTGTATATTATAACGATGTTATGATTATTACAGTTAGTATAACGATTACTATGATTATTACGGCTATTATGATTGTTGCTATGATAATTATCATTATAATTATGATTGTCATGATTGTTGTGGTTATCATGACGATTACTATGATTATATTGGTTGATAGCATGGTAATCATGATCATCATTCAGATTACTATAGCTATTATGATGAATATCATTATCAGGGCTATTATAATTGTTATTATGGTTGTTTCCGAGTTTATTATGGTTATTGTCATGTTTATTATCATTATTATTATGATTGATATGTTTGTTGTGGTTATTATGGCGATTACTATGATTATAATTGTTGATAGCACGATAATTATGATCATCAGTCAGATTACTATAGCTATTATGGTTATTATGGTTATTATGGCTGTTATAATGGTTATTAGGGTTGTTTCCAAGTCTATTATGGTTATTATCATGATTATTATGATTATTATGTTTCTGAGCATGATTATGACGAATACTATGATCATCAATGACATTCTTATGATGATTACGACTATTACGATTATTATGGCTATAATAACCATTATTAGGTTTTTTTCCTGATCATTCTGTTTTTTATTACGATGTTATGACTATTACGGTTAGTATAACTATTACTATGATTATTACGGCTATTATGATTGTTGCTATGGTAATTATGATTATTATAATGATTTTTATGACTCTTGTGGTTATTATGACGATTACTATGATTATAATGGTTGATAGTATGGTAGTTATGATCATCAGTCAGATTAATATAGCTATAATGGTTATTATGGTTATTATGGCTATTATAATGGTTATTAGGGTTGTTTCCAAGTCTATTATGGTTATTATCATGATTATTATGATTATTATGTTTCCTAGTATGATTGTGAGAATTATTATGATCATTGTTACGATTATTCTGGTTATAATGGCTATTAAGATTATTATGGTTGTAATAACGAGTATTAGGTTATTTCCATGATTATTCTGTATATTATAACGATGTTATGATTATTACAGTTAGTATAACGATTACTATGATTATTACGGCTATTATGATTGTTGCTATGATTGTTATGATTGTTGTGGGTATTATGACGATTACTATGATTATAATGGTTGATAGCATGGTTATTATGGTCGTCATTCGGATTACTATGGCTATTAAGATTATTATGGTTATTATGTCTATTATATTGGTTATTATGATCGTTTCCAAGTCTATTATGTTTATTATAATGATTATTATGATTATAATGTTGCTTAGTATTACTGTGAGGGTTATTATGATCATTACTATTATTATTCGGGTTATTATGGTTATTAAGATTATTATGGCTGTAATAACGATTATTAGGTTATTTGCATGATTATTCTGTATATTATAACGATGTTATGATTATTACGGTCAGTGTAACGATTACTATGATTATCACGGCTATTATGATTGTTGCTATGATAATTATGATTATAATTATGATTGTCATGATTGTTGTGGTTATCATGACGATTACTATGATTATATTGGTTGATAGCATGGTAATCATGATCATCATTCAGATTACTATAGCTATTATGATGAATATCATTATCAGGGCTATTATAATTGTTATTATGGTTGTTTCCAAGTTTATTATGGTTATTGTCATGTTTATTATCATTATTATTATGATTGATATGTTTGTTGTGGTTATTATGACGATTACTATGATTATAATTGTTGATAGCACGATAATTATGATCATCAGTCAGATTACTATAGCTATTATGGTTATTATGGTTATTATGGCTGTTATAATGGTTATTAGGGTTGTTTCCAAGTCTATTATGGTTATTATCATGATTATTATGATTATTATGTTTCCTAGTATGATTGTGAGGATTATTATGATCATCACTGAGATTCTTATGGTGATTACGACTATTATGATTATTATGGCTATAATAACGATTATTAGGCTATTTCCATGATTATTCTGTTTATTATTACAATGTTATGATTACTACAGTTAGTATAACTATTACTATGGTAATTACGTCTATTATGATTTTTGCTATGATTATTATGACTATTATTATGATTGTTATGATTTTTGTGGTTATTATGACGATTACTATGATTATAATGGTTGATAGCATGGTAATCATGATCATCATTCAGATTACTATAGCTATTATGATTAATATGGTTATCATGGCTATTATAATGGTTATTATGGTTGTTTCCAAGTCTATTATGGTTATTGCCATGTTTATTATTATTATTATTATGATTGTTATGTTTGTTGTGGGTATTGTGTCGATTACTATGATTATAATTATTGATAGCATGGTAATTATGATCATCAGTCAGATTAATATAGCTATTATGGTTATTATGGTTATTATGGCTATTATAATGGTTGTTAGGGTTGTTTCCAAGTCTATTATGGTTATTATCATGATTATTATGATTATTATGTTTCCTAGTATGATTGTGAGAATTATTATGATCATTACTACGATTATTCTGGTTATAATGGTTATTAAGATGATTACGTCTGTAATAACGATTATTAGGTTATTTCCATGATTATTCTGTATATTATAACGATGTTATGATTATTACAGCCAGTATAACTATTACTATGATTATTACGTCTATTATGACTGTTGCTATGATTATTATGATTATTATTATGATTGTTGTGGTTATTATGACGATTACTATGATTATAATGGTTGATGGCATAGAAATCATGATCATCATTCAGATTACTATAGCTATTATGATTAATACGGTTATCATGGCTATTATAATGGTTATTATGGTTGTTTCCAAGTTTATTATGGTTATTGTCATGTTTATTATCATTATTATTATGATTGTTATGTTTGTTGTGGGGTTTATGACGATTACTATGATTATAATTGTTGATAGCATGGTAATTATGATCATCACTCAGATTACTATAACTATTATGATTATTATGGTTGTTATGGCTAATATAATGTTTATTATGGTTGTTTCCAAGTCTATTATGGTTATTATCATGATTGTTATGATTATTATGTTTCTGAGCATTATTATGACGAATACTATGATCATCAATGACATTCTTATGGTGATTACGACTATTACGATTATTATGGCTATAATAACCATTATTAGGTTTTTTTCCTGATCATTCTGTTTATTATTACGATGTTATGACTATTACGGTTAGTATAACTATTACTATGATTATTACGGCTATTATGATTGTTGCTATGATAATTATGATTATAATTATGATTGTCATGATTGTTGTGGTTATCATGACGATTACTATGATTATATTGGTTGATAGCATGGTAATCATGATCATCATTCAGATTACTATAGCTATTATGATGAATATCATTATCAGGGCTATTATAATTGTTATTATGGTTGCTTCCGAGTTTATTATGGTTATTGTCATGTTTATTATCATTATTATTACGATTGATATGTTTGTTGTGGTTATTATGACGATTACTATGATTATAATTGTTGATAGCACGATAATTATGATCATCAGTCAGATTACTATAGCTATTATGGTTATTATGGTTATTATGGCTGTTATAATGGTTATTAGGGTTGTTTCCAAGTCTATTCTGGTTATTATCATGATTATTATGATTATTATGTTTCTTAGTATGATTGTGAGGATTATTATGATCATCACTGAGATTCTTATGGTGATTACGACTATTATGATTATTATGGCTATAATAACGATTATTAGGCTATTTCCATGATTATTCTGTTTATTATTACAATGTTATGATTGCTACAGTTAGTATAACTATTACTATGGTAATTACGTCTATTATGATTTTTGCTATGATTATTATGACTATTATTATGATTGTTATGATTGTTGTGGTTATTATGACGATTACTATGATTATAATGGTTGATAGCATGGTAATCATGATCATCATTCAGATTACTATAGCTATTATGATTAATATGGTTATCATGGCTATTATAATGGTTATTACGGTTGTTTCCAAGTCTATTATGGTTATTGCCATGTTTATTATTATTATTATTATTATGATTGTTATGTTTGTTGTCGTTATTATGACGATTACTTTGATTATAGTTGTTGATAGCATGGTAGTTATGATCAGCAGTCAGATTATTATAGCTATTACGGTTATTACGGTCATTATGGCTATTATAATGGTTATTAGGGTTGTTTCCAAGTCTATTATGGTTATTTTCATGATTATTACGATTATGATGTTTCTTAGTATGATTGTGAGGATTATTATGATCATTATTATGATAATTCTGGTTATTATGGTTGTTTAGATTTGTATGTCTGTAATAACGATTATTAGGTTATTTCCTTGATTATTCTGTTTATTATTACGATGTTATGATTATTACAGTTAGTATAACTATTACTATGACTATTACGGCTATTATGATTGTGCTATGATTATTATGATTATTATTATGATTGTTATGATTGTTGTGGTTATTATGAGGGTTACTATGATTATAATGGTTGATGGCATAGAAATCATGATCATCATTCAGATTACTATAGCTATTATGATGAATATCATTATCAGGGCTATTATAATTGTTATTATGGTTGTTTCCAAGCTTATTATGGTTATTGTCATGTTTATTATCATTATTATTATGATTGATATGTTTGTTGTGGTTATTATGACGATTACTATGATTATAATGGTTGATAGCATGGTAATCATGATCATCATTCAGATTACTATAGCTATTATGATTAATATGGTTATCATGGCTATTATAATGATTATTATGGTTGTTTCCAAGTCTATTATGGTTATTGCCATGTTTATTATTATTATTATTATTATGATTGTTATGTTTGTTGTCGTTATTATGACGATTACTTTGATTATAGTTGTTGATAGCATGGTAGTTATGATCATCAGTCAGATTATTATAGCTATTACGGTTATTACGGTCATTATGGCTATTATAATGGTTATTAGGGTTGTTTCCAAGTCTATTATGGTTATTTTCATGATTATTATGATTATGATGTTTTTTAGTATGATTGTGAGGATTATTATGACCATTATTGTGTTTATTCAGCCAGATTACTATAGCTATTATGATTATTATGGTTATTATGGCTATTATAATGGTTATTATGGTTGATTCCCAATCTATTACGGTTATTAACATTATTATTATTATGATTATTATGTTTCTTAGTATGATTATGACGAATATTATGATCATCACTGAGATTCTTACTTCGATTACGACTATTGCGATTATTATGGCTATAATAACGATTATTAGGTTTTTTTCCTGATTATTCTGTTTTTTATTACGATGTTATGATTATTACTGTCAGTATAACTATTACTATGATTATTACATCTATTATGATTGTTCCTATGATTATTATGACTATTATTATGATTGTTATGATTGTTGTGGTTATCATGATTATTACTATGATTATAATGGATAATAGCATCGTTATTATGGTCATCATTCAGATTACTATGGCTATTAAGATTACTATGGTTATTATGGCTATTATAATGGTTATTATGATCGTTTCCATGTCTATTAAGGTTATTATTATGATTATTATGATTATAATGTATCATAGTATGTTTGCGATGATTATTACGATCATTATGATGATTATTCTGGTTATTATGGTTATTAAGATTATTATGGCTGTAATATCGTTTATTATGTTATTTCCATGATTATTCTGTTTATTATTACGATGTTATGATTATTACAGTCAGTATAACTATTACTATAATTATTGCGTCTATTATGATTGTTGCTATGATTATTATGATTATTATTATGATTGTTAAGATTGTTGTGGTTATTATGACGATTACTATGATTATAATGGTTGATGGCATAGAAATCATGATCATCATTCAGATTACTATAGCTATTATGATTAATACGGTTATCATGGCTATTATAATGGTTATTATGGTTGTTTCCAAGTTTATTATGGTTATTGTCATGTTTATTATCATTATTATTATGATTGTTATGTTTGTTGTGGGGTTTATGACGATTACTATGATTATAATTGTTGATAGCATGGTAATTATGATCATCATTCAGATTACTATAGCTATTATGATTAATATGGTTATCATGGCTATTATAATGGTTATTATGGTTGTTTCCAAGTCTATTATGGTTATTGCCATGTTTATTATTATTATTATTATTATGATTGTTATGTTTGTTGTCGTTATTATGACGATTACTTTGATTATAGTTGTTGATAGCATGGTAGTTATGATCATCAGTCAGATTATTATAGCTATTACGGTTATTACGGTCATTATGGCTATTATAATGGTTATTAGGGTTGTTTCCAAGTCTATTATGGTTATTATCATGATTATTATGGTTATTATGTTTCTTAGTATGATTGTGAGGATTATTATGATCATTATTATGATAATTCTGGTTATTATGGTTGTTTCGATTATTATGTCTGTAATAACGATTATTAGGTTATTTCCTTGATTATTCTGTTTATTATTACGATGTTATGATTATTACAGTTAGTATAACTATTACTATGACTATTACGGCTATTATGATTGTGCTATGATTATTATGATTATTATTCTGATTGTTATGATTGTTGTGGTTATTATGAGGGTTACTATGATTATAATGGTTGATGGCATAGAAATCATGATCATCATTCAGATTACTATAGCTATTATGATTAATACGGTTATCATGGCTATTATAATGGTTATTATGGTTGTTTCCAAGTTTATTATGGTTATTGTCATGTTTATTATCATTATTATTGTGATTGTTATGTTTGTTGTGGGGTTTATGACGATTACTATGATTATAATTGTTGATAGCATGGTAATTATGATCATCATTCAGATTAGTATAACTATTATGATTATTATGGTTGTTATGGCTAATATAATGGTTATTATGGCTGTTTCCAAGTCTATTATGGTTATTATCATGATTATTATGATTATTATGTTTCTTGGCATGATTATGACGAATACTATGATCATCAATGACATTCTTATGGTGATTACGACTATTACGATTATTATGGCAATAATAACGATTATTAGGTAATTTCTATGATCATTCTGTTTATTATTACGATGTTATGACTATTACGGTTAGTATAACTATTACTATGATTATTACGACCTATTATGATTGTTGCTATGATAATTATGATTTTTCCTATGATTGTTATGATTGTCGTGGTTATCATGACGATTACTATGATTATAATGGTTGATAGCATGGTTATTATGGTCATCATTCGGATTACTATGGCTGTTAAGATTATTATGGTTATTATGTCTATTATATTGGTTATTATGGCTGTTTCCAAGTCTATTATGGTTATTATCATGATTGTTATGATTATTATGTTTCTGAGCATGATTATGACGAATACTACGATCATCAATGACATTCTTATGGTGATTACGACTATTATGATTATTATGGCTATAATAACGATTATTAGGCTATTTCCATGATTATTCTGTTTATTATTACAATGTTATGATTGCTACAGTTAGTATAACTATTACTATGGTAATTACGTCTATTATGATTTTTGCTATGATTATTATGACTATTATTATGATTGTTATGATTTTTGTGGTTATTATGACGATTACTATGATTATAATGGTTGATAGCATGGTAATCATGATCATCATTCAGATTACTATATCTATTATGATTAATATGGTTATCATGGCTATTATAATGGTTATTATGGTTGTTTCCAAGTCTACTA
This sequence comes from Calliopsis andreniformis, assembly GCF_051401765.1. NCBI lineage: Eukaryota > Metazoa > Arthropoda > Insecta > Hymenoptera > Andrenidae > Calliopsis > Calliopsis andreniformis. The sequence goes on from NW_027480780.1 coordinate 11,552, forward strand.
TGGTTATTGCCATGTTTATTATTATTATTATTATTATGATTGTTATGTTTGTTGTCGTTATTATGACGATTACTTTGATTATAGTTGTTGATAGCATGGTAGTTATGATCATCAGTCAGATTATTATAGCTATTACGGTTATTACGGTCATTATGGCTATTATAATGGTTATTAGGGTTGTTTCCAAGACTATTATGGTTATTTTCATGATTATTATGATTATGATGTTTTTTAGTATGATTGTGAGGATTATAATGACCATTATTGTGTTTATTCAGCCAGATTACTATAGCTATTATGATTATTATGGTTATTATGGCTATTATAATGGTTATTATGGTTGATTCCCAATCTATTACGGTTATTAACATTATTATTATTATGATTATTATGTTTCTTAGTATGATTATGACGAATATTATGATCATCACTGAGATTCTTACGGCGATTACGACTATTGCGATTATTATGGCTATAATAACGATTATTGGGTTTTTTCCTGATTATTCTGTTTTTTATTACGATGTTATGATTATTACTGTCAGTATAACTATTACTATGATTATTACGTCTATTATGATTGTTCCTATGATTATTATGACTATTATTATGATTGTTATGATTTTTGTGGTTATTATGACGATTACTATGATTATAATGGTTGATAGCATGGTAATCATGATCATCATTCAGATTACTATAGCTATTATGATTAATATGGTTATCATGGCTATTATAATGGTTATTATGGTTGTTTCCAAGTCTATTATGGTTATTGCCATGTTTATTATTATTATTATTATTATGATTGTTATGTTTGTTGTCGTTATTATGACGATTACTTTGATTATAGTTGTTGATAGCATGGTAGTTATGATCATCAGTCAGATTATTATAGCTATTACGGTTATTACGGTCATTATGGCTATTATAATGGTTATTAGGGTTGTTTCCAAGTCTATTATGGTTATTTTCATGATTATTATGATTATGATGTTTTTTAGTATGATTGTGAGGATTATTATGACCATTATTGTGTTTATTCAGCCAGATTACTATAGCTATTATGATTATTATGGTTATTATGGCTATTATAATGGTTATTATGGTTGATTCCCAATCTATTACGGTTATTAACATTATTATTATTATGATTATTATGTTTCTTAGTATGATTATGACGAATATTATGATCATCACTGAGATTCTTACTTCGATTACGACTATTGCGATTATTATGGCTATAATAACGATTATTAGGTTTTTTTCCTGATTATTCTGTTTTTTATTACGATGTTATGATTATTACTGTCAGTATAACTATTACTATGATTATTACGTCTATTATGATTGTTCCTATGATTATTATGACTATTATTATGATTGTTATGATTGTTGTGGTTATCATGATTATTACTATGATTATAATGGATAATAGCATCGTTATTATGGTCATCATTCAGATTACTATGGCTATTAAGATTGCTATGGTTATTATGGCTATTATAATGGTTATTATGATCGTTTCCATGTCTATTAAGGTTATTATTATGATTATTATGATTATAATGTATCATAGTATGTTTGCGATGATTATTACGATCATTATGATGATAATTCTGGTTATTATGGTTATTAAGATTATTATGGCTGTAATATCGTTTATTAGGTTATTTCCATGATTATTCTGTTTATTATTACGATGTTATGATTATTACAGTCAGTATAACTATTACTATAATTATTGCGTCTATTATGATTGTTGCTATGATTATTATGATTATTATTATGATTGTTAAGATTGTTGTGGTTATTATGACGTTTACTATGATTATAATGGTTGATGGCATAGAAATCATGATCATCATTCAGATTACTATAGCTATTATGATTAATACGGTTATCATGGCTATTATAATGGTTATTATGGTTGTTTCCAAGTTTATTATGGTTATTGTCATGTTTATTATCATTATTATTATGATTGTTATGTTTGTTGTGGGGTTTATGACGATTACTATGATTATAATTGTTGATAGCATGGTAATTATGATCATCATTCAGATTACTATAACTATTGTGATTATTATGGTTGTTATGGCTAATATAATGTTTATTATGGCTGTTTCCAAGTCTATTATGGTTATTATCATGATTATTATGATTATTATGTTTCTGAGCATGATTATGACGAATACTATGATCATCAATGACATTCTTATGGTGATTACGACTATTACGATTATTATGGCTATAATAACGATTATTAGGCAATTTGCATGATTATTCTGTTTATTATTACAATGTTATGATTGCTACAGTTAGTATAACTATTACTATGGTAATTACGTCTATTATGATTTTTGCTATGATTATTATGACTATTATTATGATTGTTATGTTTGTTGTGGGGTTTATGACGATTACTATGATTATAATGGTTGATAGCATGGTAATCATGATCATCATTCAGATTACTATAGCTATTATGATTAATATGGTTATCATGGCTATTATAATGGTTATTACGGTTGTTTCCAAGTCTATTATGGTTATTGCCATGTTTATTATTATTATTATTATTATGATTGTTATGTTTATTGTCGTTATTATGACGATTACTTTGATTATAGTTGTTGATAGCATGGTAGTTATGATCATCAGTCAGATTATTATAGCTATTACGGTTATTACGGTCATTATGGCTATTATAATGGTTATTAGGGTTGTTTCCAAGTCTATTATGGTTATTTTCATGATTATTATGATTATGATGTTTTTTAGTATGATTGTGAGGATTATTATGGCCATTATTGTGGTTATTCTGCTTATTATGGTTATTAAGAATTATATGGCTGTAATAACGATTATTAGGCTATTTGCATGATTATTCTGTTTATCATTACGATGTTATGATAATTACAGTCAGTATAACCATTACCATGATTATTACGTCTATTAAGATTGTTCCTATGATTACTATGACTATTATTATGATTGTTATGATTGTTGTGGTTATTATGACGATTACCATGATTATAATTGTTGATAGCATGGTAATTATGATCATCAGTGAGATTACTATAGTTATTATGGTTATTATGGTTATTATGGCTATTATAATGGTTATTAGGGCTGTTTCCAAGTCTATTATGGTTATTATCATGATTATTATGATTATTATGTTTCTTAGTATGATTGTGAGGATTATTATGATCATTATTATGATAATTCCGGTTATTATGGTTGTTTCGATTATTATGTCTGTAATAACGATTATTAGGTTATTTCCTTGATTATTCTGTTTATTATTACGATGTTATGATTATTACAGTTAGTATAACTATTACTATGACTATTACGGCTATTATGATTGTGCTATGATTATTATGATTATTATTATGATTGTTATGATTGTTGTGGTTATTATGAGGGTTACTATGATTATAATGGTTGATGGCATAGAAATCATGATCATCATTCAGATTACTATAGCTATTATGATTAATACGGTTATCATGGCTATTATAATGGTTATTATGGCTTTTTCCAAGTTTATTATGGTTATTGTCATGTTTATTATCATTATTATTGTGATTGTTATGTTTGTTGTGGGGTTTATGACGATTACTGTGATTATAATTGTTGATAGCATGGTAATTATGATCATCATTCAGATTAGTATAACTATTATGATTATTATGGTTGTTATGGCTAATATAATGGTTATTATGGCTGTTTCCAAGTCTATTATGGTTATTATCATGATTATTATGATTATTATGTTTCTTAGCATGATTATGACGAATACTATGATCATCAATGACATTCTTATGGTGATTACGACTATTACGATTATTATGGCAATAATAACGATAATTAGGTTTTTTTCCTGATCATTCTGTTTATTATTACGATGTTATGACTATTACGGTTAGTATAACTATTACTATGATTATTACGACCTATTATGATTGTTGCTATGATAATTATGATTATTCCTATGATTGTTATGATTGTCGTGGTTATCATGACGATTACTATGATTATAATGGTTGATAGCATGGTTATTATGGTCATCATTCGGATTACTATGGCTGTTAAGATTATTATGATTATTATGTCTATTATATTGGTTATTATGGCTGTTTCCAAGTCTATTATGGTTATTATCATGATTGTTATGATTATTATGTTTCTGAGCATGATTATGACGAATACGATGATCATCAATGACATTCTTATGGTGATTACGACTATTACGATTATTATGGCTGTAATAACGATTATTAGGTTATTTGCATGATTATTCTGTATATTATAACGATGTTATGATTATTACGGTCAGTGTAACGATTACTATGATTATCACGGCTATTATGATTGTTGCTATGATAATTATGATTATAATTATGATTGTCATGATTGTTGTGGTTATCATGACGATTACTGTGATTATATTGGTTGATAGCATGGTAATCATGATCATCATTCAGATTACTATAGCTAAAATGATTAATATGGTTATCATGGCTATTATAATGGTTATTATGGTTGTTTCCAAGTCTATTATGGTTATTGCCATGTTTATTATTATTATTATTATTATGATTGTTATGTTTGTTGTCGTTATTATGACGATTACTTTGATTATAGTTGTTGATAGCATGGTAGTTATGATCATCAGTCAGATTATTATAGCTATTACGGTTATTACGGTCATTATGGCTATTATAATGGTTATTAGGGTTGTTTCCAAGTCTATTATAGTTATTTTCATGATTATTATGATTATGATGTTTTTTAGTATGATTGTGAGGATTATTATGACCATTATTGTGGTTATTCTGCTTATTATGGTTATTAAGAATTATATGGCTGTTATAACGATTATTAGGCTATTTGCATGATTATTCTGTTTATCATTACGATGTTATGATAATTACAGTCAGTATAACCATTACCATGATTATTACGTCTATTATGATTGTTCCTATGATTACTATGACTATTATTATGATTGTTATGATTGTTGTGGTTATTATGACGATTACGATGATTATAATTGTTGATAGCATGGTAATTATGATCATCAGTGAGATTACTATAGTTATTATGGTTATTATGGTTATTATGGCTATTATAATGGTTATTAGGGCTGTTTCCAAGTCTATTATGGTTATTATCATGATTATTATGATTATTATGTTTCTTAGTATGATTGTGAGGATTATTATGATCATTATTATGATAATTCTGGTTATTATGGTTGTTTCGATTATTATGTCTGTAATAACGATTATTAGGTTATTTCCTTGATTATTCTGTTTATTATTACGATGTTATGATTATTACAGTTAGTATAACTATTACTATGACTATTACGGCTATTATGATTGTGCTATGATTATTATGATTATTATTATGATTGTTATGATTGTTGTGGTTATTATGAGGGTTACTATGATTATAATGGTTGATGGCATAGAAATCATGATCATCATTCAGATTACTATAGCTATTATGATTAATACGGTTATCATGGCTATTATAATGGTTATTATGGCTGTTTCCAAGTTTATTATGGTTATTATCATGTTTATTATCATTATTATTGTGATTGTTATGTTTGTTGTGGGGTTTATGACGATTACTATGATTATAATTGTTGATAGCATGGTAATTATGATCATCATTCAGATTAGTATAACTATTATGATTATTATGGTTGTTATGGCTAATATAATGGTTATTATGGCTGTTTCCAAGTCTATTATGGTTATTATCATGATTATTATGATTATTATGTTTCTTAGCATGATTATGACGAATACTATGATCATCAATGACATTCTTATGGTGATTACGACTATTACGATTATTATGGCAATAATAACGATTATTAGGTAATTTCTATGATCATTCTGTTTATTATTACGATGTTATGACTATTACGGTTAGTATAACTATTACTATGATTATTACGACCTATTATGATTGTTGCTATGATAATTATGATTATTCCTATGATTGTTATGATTGTCGTGGTTATCATGACGATTACTATGATTATAATGGTTGATAGCATGGTTATTATGGTCATCAATCGGATTACTATGGCTGTTAAGATTATTATGGTTATTATGTCTATTATATTGGTTATTATGGCTGTTTCCAAGTCTATTATGGTTATTATCATGATTGTTATGATTATTATGTTTCTGAGCATGATTATGACGAATACTATGATCATCAATGGCATTCTTATGGTGATTACGACTATTACGATTATTATGGCTATAATAACCATTATTAGGTTTTTTTCCTGATCATTCTGTTTATTATTACGATGTTATGACTATTACGGTTAGTATAACTATTACTATGATTATTACGACCTATTATGATTGTTGCTATGATAATTATGATTATTCCTATGGTTGTTATGATTGTCGTGGTATTCATGACGATTACTATGATTATAATGGTTGATAGCATGGTTATTATGGTCATCATTCGGATTACTATGGCTGTTAAGATTATTATGGTTATTATGTCTATTATATTGGTTATTATGGCTGTTTCCATGTCTATTATGGTTATTATCATGATTACTATGATTATTATGTTTCTTAGTATGATTGTGAGAATTATTATGATCATTACTACGATTATTCTGGTTATAATGGTTATTAAGATTATTATGTCTGTAATAACGATTATTAGGTTATTTCCATGATTATTCTGTATATTATAACGATGTTATGATTATTACAGCCAGTATAACTATTACTATGATTATTACGTCCATTATGACTGTTGCTATGATTATTATGATTATTATTATGATTGTCGTGGTTATCATGACGATTACTATGATTATAATGGTTGATAGCATGGTTATTATGGTCATCATTCGGATTACTATGGCTGTTAAGATTATTATGGTTATTATGTCTATTATATTGGTTATTATGGCTGTTTCCAAGTCTATTATGGTTATTATCATGATTATTATGATTATTATGTTTCTGAGCATGATTATGACGAATACTATGATCATCAATGACATTCTTATGATGATTACGACTATTACGATTATTATGGCTATAATAACCATTATTAGGTTTTTTTCCTGATCATTCTGTTTTTTATTACGATGTTATGACTATTACGGTTAGTATAACTATTACTATGATTATTACGGCTATTATGATTGTTGCTATGGTAATTATGATTATTATAATGATTTTTATGACTCTTGTGGTTATTATGACGATTACTATGATTATAATGGTTGATAGTATGGTAGTTATGATCATCAGTCAGATTAATATAGCTATAATGGTTATTATGGTTATTATGGCTATTATAATGGTTATTAGGGTTGTTTCCAAGTCTATTATGGTTATTATCATGATTATTATGATTATTATGTTTCCTAGTATGATTGTGAGAATTATTATGATCATTTTTACGATTATTCTGGTTATAATGGCTATTAAGATTATTATGGTTGTAATAACGAGTATTAGGTTATTTCCATGATTATTCTGTATATTATAACGATGTTATGATTATTACAGTTAGTATAACGATTACTATGATTATTACGGCTATTATGATTGTTGCTATGATTGTTATGATTGTTGTGGGTATTATGACGATTACTATGATTATAATGGTTGATAGCATGGTTATTATGGTCGTCATTCGGATTACTATGGCTATTAAGATTATTATGGTTATTATGTCTATTATATTGGTTATTATGATCGTTTCCAAGTCTATTATGTTTATTATAATGATTATTATGATTATAATGTTGCTTAGTATTACTGTGAGGGTTATTATGATCATTACTATTATTATTCGGGTTATTATGGTTATTAAGATTATTATGGCTGTAATAACGATTATTAGGTTATTTGCATGATTATTCTGTATATTATAACGATGTTATGATTATTACGGTCAGTGTAACGATTACTATGATTATCACGGCTATTATGATTGTTGCTATGATAATTATGATTATAATTATGATTGTCATGATTGTTGTGGTTATCATGACGATTACTATGATTATATTGGTTGATAGCATGGTAATCATGATCATCATTCAGATTACTATAGCTATTATGATGAATATCATTATCAGGGCTATTATAATTGTTATTATGGTTGTTTCCAAGTTTATTATGGTTATTGTCATGTTTATTATCATTATTATTATGATTGATATGTTTGTTGTGGTTATTATGACGATTACTATGATTATAATTGTTGATAGCACGATAATTATGATCATCAGTCAGATTACTATAGCTATTATGGTTATTATGGTTATTATGGCTGTTATAATGGTTATTAGGGTTGTTTCCAAGTCTATTATGGTTATTATCATGATTATTATGATTATTATGTTTCCTAGTATGATTGTGAGGATTATTATGATCATCACTGAGATTCTTATGGTGATTACGACTATTATGATTATTATGGCTATAATAACGATTATTAGGCTATTTCCATGATTATTCTGTTTATTATTACAATGTTATGATTACTACAGTTAGTATAACTATTACTATGGTAATTACGTCTATTATGATTTTTGCTATGATTATTATGACTATTATTATGATTGTTATGATTTTTGTGGTTATTATGACGATTACTATGATTATAATGGTTGATAGCATGGTAATCATGATCATCATTCAGATTACTATAGCTATTATGATTAATATGGTTATCATGGCTATTATAATGGTTATTATGGTTGTTTCCAAGTCTATTATGGTTATTGCCATGTTTATTATTATTATTATTATTATGATTGTTATGTTTGTTGTCGTTATTATGACGATTACTTTGATTATAGTTGTTGATAGCATGGTAGTTATGATCATCAGTCAGATTATTATAGCTATTACGGTTATTACGGTCATTATGGCTATTATAATGGTTATTAGGGTTGTTTCCAAGTCTATTATGGTTATTTTCATGATTATTATGATTATGATGTTTTTTAGTATGATTGTGAGGATTATTATTACCATTACTGTGTTTATTCAGCCAGATTACTATAGCTATTATGATTATTATGGTTATTATGGCTATTATAATGGTTATTATGGTTGATTCCCAATCTATTACGGTTATTATCATTATTATTATTATGATTATTATGTTTCTTAGTATGATTATGACGAATATTATGATCATCACTGAGATTCTTACGGCGATTACAACTATTGCGATTATTATGGCTATAATAACGATTATTAGGTTTTTTTCCTGATTATTCTGTTTTTTATTACGATGTTATGATTATTACTGTCAGTATAACTATTACTATGATTATTACGTCTATTATGATTGTTCCTATGATTATTATGACTATTATCATGATTGTTATGATTGTTGTGGTTATCATGATTATTACTATGATTATAATGGATAATAGCATCGTTATTATGGTCATCATTCAGATTACTATAGCTATTAAGATTACTATGGTTATTATGGCTATTATAATGGTTATTATGATCGTTTCCATGTCTATTAAGGTTATTATTATGATTATTATGATTATAATGTATCATAGTATGTTTGCGATGATTATTACGATCATTATGATGATTATTCTGGTTATTATGGTTATTAAGATTATTATGGCTGTAATATCGTTTATTAGGTTATTTCCATGATTATTCTGTTTATTATTACGATGTTATGATTATTACAGTCAGTATAACTATTACTATAATTATTGCGTCTATTATGATTGTTGCTATGATTATTATGATTATTATTATGATTGTTAAGATTGTTGTGGTTATTATGACGATTACTATGACTATAATGGTTGATAGCATGGTAATCATGATCATCATTCAGATTACTATAGCTATTATGATGAATATCATTGTCAGGGCTATTATAATGGCTATTATGGTTGTTTCCACGTTTATTATGGTTATTGTCATGTTTATTATTATTATTATTATGATTGTTATGTTTGTTGTGGGTATTGTGTCGATTACTATGATTATAATTATTGATAGCATGGTAATTATGATCATCAGTCAGATTAATATAGCTATTATGGTTATTATGGTTATTATGGCTATTATAATGGTTGTTAGGGTTGTTTCCAAGTCTATTATGGTTATTATCATGATTATTATGATTATTATGTTTCCTAGTATGATTGTGAGAATTATTATGATCATTACTACGATTATTCTGGTTATAATGGTTATTAAGATGATTACGTCTGTAATAACGATTATTAGGTTATTTCCATGATTATTCTGTATATTATAACGATGTTATGATTATTACAGCCAGTATAACTATTACTATGATTATTACGTCTATTATGACTGTTGCTATGATTATTATGATTATTATTATGATTGTTGTGGTTATTATGACGATTACTATGATTATAATGGTTGATGGCATAGAAATCATGATCATCATTCAGATTACTATAGCTATTATGATTAATACGGTTATCATGGCTATTATAATGGTTATTATGGTTGTTTCCAAGTTTATTATGGTTATTGTCATGTTTATTATCATTATTATTATGATTGTTATGTTTGTTGTGGGGTTTATGACGATTACTATGATTATAATTGTTGATAGCATGGTAATTATGATCATCACTCAGATTACTATAACTATTATGATTATTATGGTTGTTATGGCTAATATAATGTTTATTATGGTTGTTTCCAAGTCTATTATGGTTATTATCATGATTGTTATGATTATTATGTTTCTGAGCATTATTATGACGAATACTATGATCATCAATGACATTCTTATGGTGATTACGACTATTACGATTATTATGGCTATAATAACCATTATTAGGTTTCTTTCCTGATCATTCTGTTTATTATTACGATGTTATGACTATTACGGTTAGTATAACTATTACTATGATTATTACGGCTATTATGATTGTTGCTATGATAATTATGATTATAATTATGATTGTCATGATTGTTGTGGTTATCATGACGATTACTATGATTATATTGGTTGATAGCAGGGTAATCATGATCATCATTCAGATTACTATAGCTATTATGATGAATATCATTATCAGGGCTATTATAATTGTTATTATGGTTGCTTCCGAGTTTATTATGGTTATTGTCATGTTTATTATCATTATTATTACGATTGATATGTTTGTTGTGGTTATTATGACGATTACTATGATTATAATTGTTGATAGCACGATAATTATGATCATCAGTCAGATTACTATAGCTATTATGGTTATTATGGTTATTATGGCTGTTATAATGGTTATTAGGGTTGTTTCCAAGTCTATTCTGGTTATTATCATGATTATTATGATTATTATGTTTCTTAGTATGATTGTGAGGATTATTATGATCATCACTGAGATTCTTATGGTGATTACGACTATTATGATTATTATGGCTATAATAACGATTATTAGGCTATTTCCATGATTATTCTGTTTATTATTACAATGTTATGATTGCTACAGTTAGTATAACTATTACTATGGTAATTACGTCTATTATGATTTTTGCTATGATTATTATGACTATTATTATGATTGTTATGATTGTTGTGGTTATTATGACGATTACTATGATTATAATGGTTGATAGCATGGTAATCATGATCATCATTCAGATTACTATAGCTATTATGATTAATATGGTTATCATGGCTATTATAATGGTTATTACGGTTGTTTCCAAGTCTATTATGGTTATTGCCATGTTTATTATTATTATTATTATTATGATTGTTATGTTTGTTGTCGTTATTATGACGATTACTTTGATTATAGTTGTTGATAGCATGGTAGTTATGATCATCAGTCAGATTATTATAGCTATTACGGTTATTACGGTCATTATGGCTATTATAATGGTTATTAGGGTTGTTTCCAAGTCTATTATGGTTATTTTCATGATTATTACGATTATGATGTTTCTTAGTATGATTGTGAGGATTATTATGATCATTATTATGATAATTCTGGTTATTATGGTTGTTTAGATTATTATGTCTGTAATAACGATTATTAGGTTATTTCCTTGATTATTCTGTTTATTATTACGATGTTATGATTATTACAGTTAGTATAACTATTACTATGACTATTACGGCTATTATGATTGTGCTATGATTATTATGATTATTATTATGATTGTTATGATTGTTGTGGTTATTATGAGGGTTACTATGATTATAATGGTTGATGGCATAGAAATCATGATCATCATTCAGATTACTATAGCTATTATGATGAATATCATTATCAGGGCTATTATAATTGTTATTATGGTTGTTTCCAAGCTTATTATGGTTATTGTCATGTTTATTATCATTATTATTATGATTGATATGTTTGTTGTGGTTATTATGACGATTACTATGATTATAATGGTTGATAGCATGGTAATCATGATCATCATTCAGATTACTATAGCTATTATGATTAATATGGTTATCATGGCTATTATAATGATTATTATGGTTGTTTCCAAGTCTATTATGGTTATTGCCATGTTTATTATTATTATTATTATTATGATTGTTATGTTTGTTGTCGTTATTATGACGATTACTTTGATTATAGTTGTTGATAGCATGGTAGTTATGATCATCAGTCAGAGTATTATAGCTATTACGGTTATTACGGTCATTATGGCTATTATAATGGTTATTAGGGTTGTTTCCAAGTCTATTATGGTTATTTTCATGATTATTATGATTATGATGTTTTTTAGTATGATTGTGAGGATTATTATGACCATTATTGTGTTTATTCAGCCAGATTACTATAGCTATTATGATTATTATGGTTATTATGGCTATTATAATGGTTATTATGGTTGATTCCCAATCTATTACGGTTATTAACATTATTATTATTATGATTATTATGTTTCTTAGTATGATTATGACGAATATTATGATCATCACTGAGATTCTTACTTCGATTACGACTATTGCGATTATTATGGATATAATAACGATTATTAGGTTTTTTTCCTGATTATTCTGTTTTTTATTACGATGTTATGATTATTACTGTCAGTATAACTATTACTATGATTATTACATCTATTATGATTGTTCCTATGATTATTATGACTATTATTATGATTGTTATGATTGTTGTGGTTATCATGATTATTACTATGATTATAATGGATAATAGCATCGTTATTATGGTCATCATTCAGATTACTATGGCTATTAAGATTACTATGGTTATTATGGCTATTATAATGGTTATTATGATCGTTTCCATGTCTATTAAGGTTATTATTATGATTATTATGATTATAATGTATCATAGTATGTTTGCGATGATTATTACGATCATTATGATGATTATTCTGGTTATTATGGTTATTAAGATTATTATGGCTGTAATATCGTTTATTATGTTATTTCCATGATTATTCTGTTTATTATTACGATGTTATGATTATTACAGTCAGTATAACTATTACTATAATTATTGCGTCTATTATGATTGTTGCTATGATTATTATGATTATTATTATGATTGTTAAGATTGTTGTGGTTATTATGACGATTACTATGATTATAATGGTTGATGGCATAGAAATCATGATCATCATTCAGATTACTATAGCTATTATGATTAATACGGTTATCATGGCTATTATAATGGTTATTATGGTTGTTTCCAAGTTTATTATGGTTATTGTCATGTTTATTATCATTATTATTATGATTGTTATGTTTGTTGTGGGGTTTATGACGATTACTATGATTATAATTGTTGATAGCATGGTAATTCTGATCATCATTCAGATTACTATAGCTATTATGATTAATATGGTTATCATGGCTATTATAATGGTTATTATGGTTGTTTCCAAGTCTATTATGGTTATTGCCATGTTTATTATTATTATTATTATTATGATTGTTATGTTTGTTGTCGTTATTATGACGATTACTTTGATTATAGTTGTTGATAGCATGGTAGTTATGATCATCAGTCAGATTATTATAGCTATTACGGTTATTACGGTCATTATGGCTATTATAATGGTTATTAGGGTTGTTTCCAAGTCTATTATGGTTATTATCATGATTATTGTGGTTATTATGTTTCTTAGTATGATTGTGAGGATTATTATGATCATTATTATGATAATTCTGGTTATTATGGTTGTTTCGATTATTATGTCTGTAATAACGATTATTAGGTTATTTCCTTGATTATTCTGTTTATTATTACGATGTTATGATTATTACAGTTAGTATAACTATTACTATGACTATTACGGCTATTATGATTGTGCTATGATTATTATGATTATTATTCTGATTGTTATGATTGTTGTGGTTATTATGAGGGTTACTATGATTATAATGGTTGATGGCATAGAAATCATGATCATCCTTCAGATTACTATAGCTATTATGATTAATACGGTTATCATGGCTATTATAATGGTTATTATGGTTGTTTCCAAGTTTATTATGGTTATTGTCATGTTTATTATCATTATTATTGTGATTGTTATGTTTGTTGTGGGGTTTATGACGATTACTATGATTATAATTGTTGATAGCATGGTAATTATGATCATCATTCAGATTAGTATAACTATTATGATTATTATGGTTGTTATGGCTAATATAATGGTTATTATGGCTGTTTCCAAGTCTATTATGGTTATTATCATGATTATTATGATTATTATGTTTCTTGGCATGATTATGACGAATACTATGATCATCAATGACATTCTTATGGTGATTACGACTATTACGATTATTATGGCAATAATAACGATTATTAGGTAATTTCTATGATCATTCTGTTTATTATTACGATGTTATGACTATTACGGTTAGTATAACTATTACTATGATTATTACGACCTATTATGATTGTTGCTATGATAATTATGATTTTTCCTATGATTGTTATGATTGTCGTGGTTATCATGACGATTACTATGATTATAATGGTTGATAGCATGGTTATTATGGTCATCATTCGGATTACTATGGCTGTTAAGATTATTATGGTTATTATGTCTATTATATTGGTTATTATGGCTGTTTCCAAGTCTATTATGGTTATTATCATGATTGTTATGATTATTATGTTTCTGAGCATGATTATGACGAATACTACGATCATCAATGACATTCTTATGGTGATTACGACTATTATGATTATTATGGCTATAATAACGATTATTAGGCTATTTCCATGATTATTCTGTTTATTATTACAATGTTATGATTGCTACAGTTAGTATAACTATTACTATGGTAATTACGTCTATTATGATTTTTGCTATGATTATTATGACTATTATTATGATTGTTATGATTTTTGTGGTTATTATGACGATTACTATGATTATAATGGTTGATAGCATGGTAATCATGATCATCATTCAGATTACTATATCTATTATGATTAATATGGTTATCATGGCTATTATAATGGTTATTATGGTTGTTTCCAAGTCTATTATGGTTATTGCCATGTTTATTATTATTATTATTATTATGATTGTTATGTTTGTTGTCGTTATTATGACGATTACTTTGATTATAGTTGTTGATAGCATGGTAGTTATGATCATCAGTCAGATTATTATAGCTATTACGGTTATTACGGTCATTATGGCTATTATAATGGTTATTAGGGTTGTTTCCAAGACTATTATGGTTATTTTCATGATTATTATGATTATGATGTTTTTTAGTATGATTGTGAGGATTATAATGACCATTATTGTGTTTATTCAGCCAGATTACTATAGCTATTATGATTATTATGGTTATTATGGCTATTATAATGGTTATTATGGTTGATTCCCAATCTATTACGGTTATTAACATTATTATTATTATGATTATTATGTTTCTTAGTATGATTATGACGAATATTATGATCATCACTGAGATTCTTACGGCGATTACGACTATTGCGATTATTATGGCTATAATAACGATTATTAGGTTTTTTTCCTGATTATTCTGTTTTTTATTACGATGTTATGATTATTACTGTCAGTATAACTATTACTATGATTATTACGTCTATTATGATTGTTCCTATGATTATTATGACTATTATTATGATTGTTATGATTTTTGTGGTTATTATGACGATTACTATGATTATAATGGTTGATAGCATGGTAATCATGATCATCATTCAGATTACTATAGCTATTATGATTAATATGGTTATCATGGCTATTATAATGGTTATTATGGTTGTTTCCAAGTCTATTATGGTTATTGCCATGTTTATTATTATTATTATTATTATGATTGTTATGTTTGTTGTCGTTATTATGACGATTACTTTGATTATAGTTGTTGATAGCATGGTAGTTATGATCATCAGTCAGATTATTATAGCTATTACGGTTATTACGGTCATTATGGCTATTATAATGGTTATTAGGGTTGTTTCCAAGTCTATTATGGTTATTTTCATGATTATTATGATTATGATGTTTTTTAGTATGATTGTGAGGATTATTATGACCATTATTGTGTTTATTCAGCCAGATTACTATAGCTATTATGATTATTATGGTTATTATGGCTATTATAATGGTTATTATGGTTGATTCCCAATCTATTACGGTTATTAACATTATTATTATTATGATTATTATGTTTCTTAGTATGATTATGACGAATATTATGATCATCACTGAGATTCTTACTTCGATTACGACTATTGCGATTATTATGGCTATAATAACGATTATTAGGTTTTTTTCCTGATTATTCTGTTTTTTATTACGATGTTATGATTATTACTGTCAGTATAACTATTACTATGATTATTACGTCTATTATGATTGTTCCTATGATTATTATGACTATTATTATGATTGTTATGATTGTTGTGGTTATCATGATTATTACTATGATTATAATGGATAATAGCATCGTTATTATGGTCATCATTCAGATTACTATGGCTATTAAGATTGCTATGGTTATTATGGCTATTATAATGGTTATTATGATCGTTTCCATGTCTATTAAGGTTATTATTATGATTATTATGATTATAATGTATCATAGTATGTTTGCGATGATTATTACGATCATTATGATGATAATTCTGGTTATTATGGTTATTAAGATTATTATGGCTGTAATATCGTTTATTAGGTTATTTCCATGATTATTCTGTTTATTATTACGATGTTATGATTATTACAGTCAGTATAACTATTACTATAATTATTGCGTCTATTATGATTGTTGCTATGATTATTATGATTATTATTATGATTGTTAAGATTGTTGTGGTTATTATGACGATTACTATGATTATAACGGTTGATGGCATAGAAATCATGATCATCATTCAGATTACTATAGCTATTATGATTAATACGGTTATCATGGCTATTATAATGGTTATTATGGTTGTTTCCAAGTTTATTATGGTTATTGTCATGTTTATTATCATTATTATTATGATTGTTATGTTTGTTGTGGGGTTTATGACGATTACTATGATTATAATTGTTGATAGCATGGTAATTATGATCATCATTCAGATTACTATAACTATTGTGATTATTATGGTTGTTATGGCTAATATAATGTTTATTATGGCTGTTTCCAAGTCTATTATGGTTATTATCATGATTATTATGATTATTATGTTTCTGAGCATGATTATGACGAATACTATGATCATCAATGACATTCTTATGGTGATTACGACTATTACGATTATTATGGCTATAATAACGATTATTAGGCAATTTGCATGATTATTCTGTTTATTATTACAATGTTATGATTGCTACAGTTAGTATAACTATTACTATGGTAATTACGTCTATTATGATTTTTGCTATGATTATTATGACTATTATTATGATTGTTATGTTTGTTGTGGGGTTTATGACGATTACTATGATTATAATGGTTGATAGCATGGTAATCATGATCATCATTCAGATTACTATAGCTATTATGATTAATATGGTTATCATGGCTATTATAATGGTTATTACGGTTGTTTCCAAGTCTATTATGGTTATTGCCATGTTTATTATTATTATTATTATTATGATTGTTATGTTTATTGTCGTTATTATGACGATTACTTTGATTATAGTTGTTGATAGCATGGTAGTTATGATCATCAGTCAGATTATTATAGCTATTACGGTTATTACGGTCATTATGGCTATTATAATGGTTATTAGGGTTGTTTCCAAGTCTATTATGGTTATTTTCATGATTATTATGATTATGATGTTTTTTAGTATGATTGTGAGGATTATTATGGCCATTATTGTGGTTATTCTGCTTATTATGGTTATTAAGAATTATATGGCTGTAATAACGATTATTAGGCTATTTGCATGATTATTCTGTTTATCATTACGATGTTATGATAATTACAGTCAGTATAACCATTACCATGATTATTACGTCTATTAAGATTGTTCCTATGATTACTATGACTATTATTATGATTGTTATGATTGTTGTGGTTATTATGACGATTACCATGATTATAATTGTTGATAGCATGGTAATTATGATCATCAGTGAGATTACTATAGTTATTATGGTTATTATGGTTATTATGGCTATTATAATGGTTATTAGGGCTGTTTCCAAGTCTATTATGGTTATTATCATGATTATTATGATTATTATGTTTCTTAGTATGATTGTGAGGATTATTATGATCATTATTATGATAATTCTGGTTATTATGGTTGTTTCGATTATTATGTCTGTAATAACGATTATTAGGTTATTTCCTTGATTATTCTGTTTATTATTACGATGTTATGATTATTACAGTTAGTATAACTATTACTATGACTATTACGGCTTTTATGATTGTGCTATGATTATTATGATTATTATTATGATTGTTATGATTGTTGTGGTTATTATGAGGGTTACTATGATTATAATGGTTGATGGCATAGAAATCATGATCATCATTCAGATTACTATAGCTATTATGATTAATACGGTTATCATGGCTATTATAATGGTTATTATGGCTTTTTCCAAGTTTATTATGGTTATTGTCATGTTTATTATCATTATTATTGTGATTGTTATGTTTGTTGTGGGGTTTATGACGATTACTGTGATTATAATTGTTGATAGCATGGTAATTATGATCATCATTCAGATTAGTATAACTATTATGATTATTATGGTTGTTGTGGCTAATATAATGGTTATTATGGCTGTTTCCAAGTCTATTATGGTTATTATCATGATTATTATGATTATTATGTTTCTTAGCATGATTATGACGAATACTATGATCATCAATGACATTCTTATGGTGATTACGACTATTACGATTATTATGGCAATAATAACGATAATTAGGTTTTTTTCCTGATCATTCTGTTTATTATTACGATGTTATGACTATTACGGTTAGTATAACTATTACTATGATTATTACGACCTATTATGATTGTTGCTATGATAATTATGATTATTCCTATGATTGTTATGATTGTCGTGGTTATCATGACGATTACTATGATTATAATGGTTGATAGCATGGTTATTATGGTCATCATTCGGATTACTATGGCTGTTAAGATTATTATGGTTATTATGTCTATTATATTGGTTATTATGGCTGTTTCCAAGTCTATTATGGTTATTATCATGATTGTTATGATTATTATGTTTCTGAGCATGATTATGACGAATACTATGATCATCAATGACATTCTTATGGTGATTACGACTATTACGATTATTATGGCTGTAGTAACGATTATTAGGTTATTTGCATGATTATTCTGTATATTATAACGATGTTATGATTATTACGGTCAGTGTAACGATTACTATGATTATCACGGCTATTATGATTGTTGCTATGATAATTATGATTATAATTATGATTGTCATGATTGTTGTGGTTATCATGACGATTACTGTGATTATATTGGTTGATAGCATGGTAATCATGATCATCATTCAGATTACTATAGCTATAATGATTAATATGGTTATCATGGCTATTATAATGGTTATTATGGTTGTTTCCAAGTCTATTATGGTTATTGCCATGTTTATTATTATTATTATTATTATGATTGTTATGTTTGTTGTCGTTATTATGACGATTACTTTGATTATAGTTGTTGATAGCATGGTAGTTATGATCATCAGTCAGATTATTATAGCTATTACGGTTATTACGGTCATTATGGCTATTATAATGGTTATTAGGGTTGTTTCCAAGTCTATTATAGTTATTTTCATGATTATTATGATTATGATGTTTTTTAGTATGATTGTGAGGATTATTATGACCATTATTGTGGTTATTCTGCTTATTATGGTTATTAAGAATTATATGGCTGTTATAACGATTATTAGGCTATTTGCATGATTATTCTGTTTATCATTACGATGTTATGATAATTACAGTCAGTATAACCATTACCATGATTATTACGTCTATTATGATTGTTCCTATGATTACTATGACTATTATTATGATTGTTATGATTGTTGTGGTTATTATGACGATTACCATGATTATAATTGTTGATAGCATGGTAATTATGATCATCAGTGAGATTACTATAGTTATTATGGTTATTATGGTTATTATGGCTATTATAATGGTTATTAGGGCTGTTTCCAAGTCTATTATGGTTATTATCATGATTATTATGATTATTATGTTTCTTAGTATGATTGTGAGGATTATTATGATCATTATTATGATAATTCTGGTTATTATGGTTGTTTCGATTATTATGTCTGTAATAACGATTATTAGGTTATTTCCTTGATTATTCTGTTTATTATTACGATGTTATGATTATTACAGTTAGTATAACTATTACTATGACTATTACGGCTATTATGATTGTGCTATGATTATTATGATTATTATTATGATTGTTATGATTGTTGTGGTTATTATGAGGGTTACTATGATTATAATGGTTGATGGCAGAGAAATCATGATCATCATTCAGATTACTATAGCTATTATGATTAATACGGTTATCATGGCTATTATAATGGTTATTATGGCTGTTTCCAAGTTTATTATGGTTATTGTCATGTTTATTATCATTATTATTGTGATTGTTATGTTTGTTGTGGGGTTTATGACGATTACTATGATTATAATTGTTGATAGCATGGTAATTATGATCATCATTCAGATTAGTATAACTATTATGATTATTATGGTTGTTATGGCTAATATAATGGTTATTATGGCTGTTTCCAAGTCTATTATGGTTATTATCATGATTATTATGATTATTATGTTTCTTAGCATGATTATGACGAATACTATGATCATCAATGACATTCTTATGGTGATTACGGCTATTACGATTATTATGGCAATAATAACGATTATTAGGTAATTTCTATGATCATTCTGTTTATTATTACGATGTTATGACTATTACGGTTAGTATAACTATTACTATGATTATTACGACCTATTATGATTGTTGCTATGATAATTATGATTATTCCTATGATTGTTATGATTGTCGTGGTTATCATGACGATTACTATGATTATAATGGTTGATAGCATGGTTATTATGGTCATCATTCGGATTACTATGGCTGTTAAGATTATTATGGTTATTATGTCTACTATATTGGTTATTATGGCTGTTTCCAAGTCTATTATGGTTATTATCATGATTGTTATGATTATTATGTTTCTGAGCATGATTATGACGAATACTATGATCATCAATGACATTCTTATGGTGATTACGACTATTACGATTATTATGGCTGTATAACGATTATTAGGTTATTTGCATGATTATTCTGTATATTATAACGATGTTATGATTATTACGGTCAGTGTAACGATTACTATGATTATCACGGCTATTACGATTGTTGCTATGATAATTATGATTATAATTATGATTGTCATGATTGTTGTGGTTATCATGACGATTACTATGATTATATTGGTTGATAGCATGGTAATCATGATCATCATTCAGATTACTATAGCTATAATGATTAATATGGATATCATGGCTATTATAATGGTTATTATGGTTGTTTCCAAGTCTATTATGGTTATTGCCATGTTTATTATTTTTATTATTATTATGATTGTTATGTTTGTTATCGTTATTATGACGATTACTTTGATTATAGTTGTTGATAGCATGGTAGTTATGATCATCAGTCAGATTATTATAGCTATTACGGTTATTACGGTCATTATGGCTATTATAATGGTTATTAGGGTTGTTTCCAAGTCTATTATAGTTATTTTCATGATTATTATGATTATGATGTTTTTTAGTATGATTGTGAGGGTTATTATGACCATTATTGTGGTTATTCTGCTTATTATGGTTATTAAGAATTATATGGCTGTAATAACGATTATTAGGCTATTTGCATGATTATTCTGTTTATCATTACGATGTTATGATAATTACAGTCAGTATAACCATTACCATGATTATTACGTCTATTATGATTGTTCCTATGATTACTATGACTATTACTATGATTGTTATGATTGTTGTGGTTATTATGACGATTACCATGATTATAATTGTTGATAGCATGGTAATTATGATCATCAGTCAGATTACTATAGTTATTATGGTTATTATGGTTATTATGGCTATTATAATGGTTATTAGGGCTGTTTCCAAGTCTATTATGGTTATTATCATGATTATTATTATTATTATGTTTCTTAGTATGATTGTGAGGATTATTATGATCATTATTATGATAATTCTGGTTATTATGGTTGTTTAGATTATTATGTCTGTAATAACGATTATTAGGTTATTTCCTTGATTATTCTGTTTATTATTACGATGTTATGATTATTACAGTTAGTATAACAATTACTATGACTATTACGGCTATTATGATTGTGCTATGATTACTATGATTATTATTATGATTGTTATGATTGTTGTGGTTATTATGAGGGTTACTATGATTATAATGGTTGATGGCATAGAAATCATGATCATCATTCAGATTACTATAGCTATTATGATTAATACGGTTATCATGGCTATTATAATGGTTATTATGGTTGTTTCCAAGTTTATTATGGTTATTGTCATGTTTATTATCATTATTATTGTGATTGTTATGTTTTTTGTGGGGTTTATGGCGATTACTATGATTATAATTGTTGATAGCATGGTAATTATGGTCATCATTCAGATTAGTATAACTATTATGATTATTATGGTTGTTATGGCTAATATAATGGTTATTACGGCTGTTTCCAAGTCTATTACGGTTATTATCATGATTCTTATGATTATTATGTTTCTTAGCATGATTGTGACGAATACTATGATCATCAATGACATTCTTATGGTGATTACGACTAGTACGATTATTATGGCAATAATAACGATTATTAGGTAATATCTATGATCATTCTGTTTATTATTACGATGTTATGACTATTACGGTTAGTATAACTATTACTATGATTATTACGACCTATTATGATTGTTGCTATGATAATTATGATTATTCCTATGATTGTTATGATTGTCGTGGTTATCATGACGATTACTATGATTATAATGGTTGATAGCATGGTTATTATGGTCATCATTCGGATTACTATGGCTGTTAAGATTATTATGGTTATTATGTCTATTATATTGGTTATTATGGCTGTTTCCAAGTCTATTATGTTTATTATCATGATTATTATGATTATTATGTTTCTGAGCATGATTATGACGAATACTATGATCATCAATGACATTCTTATGGTGATTACGACTATTACGATTATTATGGCTATAATAACCATTATTAGGTTTTTTTCCTGATCATTCTGTTTATTATTACGATGTTATGACTATTACGGTTAGTATAACTATTACTATGATTATTACGGCTATTATGATTGTTGCTATGGTAATTATGATTATTATAATGATTTTTATGTCTGTTGTGGTTATTATGACGATTACTATGATTATAATGGTTGATAGTATGGTAGTTATGATCATCAGTCAGATTAATATAGCTATAATGGTTATTATGGTTATTATGGCTATTATAATGGTTATTAGGGTTGTTTCCAAGTCTATTATGGTTATTATCATGATTATTATGATTATTATGTTTCCTAGTATGATTGTGAGAATTATTATGATCATTGTTACGATTATTCTGGTTATAATGGCTATTAAGATTATTATGGTTGTAATAACGAGTATTAGGTTATTTCCATGATTATTCTGTATATTATAACGATGTTATGATTATTACAGTTAGTATAACGATTACTATGATTATTACGGCTATTATGATTGTTGCAATGATTGTTATGATTGTTGTGGGTATTATGACGATTACTATGATTATAATGGTTGATAGCATGGTTATTATGGTCATCATTCGGATTACTATGGCTATTAAGATTATTATGGTTATTATGTCTATTATATTGGTTATTATGATCGTTTCCAAGTCTATTATGTTTATTATAATGATTATTATGATTATAATGCTGCTTAGTATTACTGTGAGGGTTATTATGATCATTACTATTATTATTCTGGTTATTATGGTTATTAAGATTATTATGGCTGTAATAACGATTATTAGGTTATTTGCATGATTATTCTGTATATTATAACGATGTTATGATTATTACGGTCAGTGTAACGATTACTATGATTATCACGGCTATTATGATTGTTGCTATGATAATTATGATTATAATTATGATTGTCATGATTGTTGTGGTTATCATGACGATTACTATGACTATATTGGTTGATTGCATGGTAATCATGATCATCATTCAGATTACTATAGCTATTATGATGAATATCATTATCAGGGCTATTATAATTGTTATTATGGTTGTTTCCAAGTTTATTATGGTTATTGTCATGTTTATTATCATTATTATTATGATTGATATGTTTGTTGTGGTTATTATGACGATTACTATGATTATAATTAGTGATAGCATAGTAATTATGATCATCAGTCAGATTACTATAGCTATTATGGTTATTATGGTTATTATGGCTGTTATAATGGTTATTAGGGTTGTTTCCAAGTCTATTATGGTTATTATCATGATTATTATGATTATTATGTTTCTTAGTATGATTGTGAGGATTATTATGATCATCGCTGGGATTCTTATGGTGATTACGACTATTATGATTATTATGGCTATAATAACGATTATTAGGCTATTTCCATGATTATTCTGTTTATTATCACAATGTTATGATTGCTACAGTTAGTATAACTATTACTATGGTAATTACGTCTATTATGATTTTTGCTATGATTATTATGACTATTATTATGATTGTTATGATTTTTGTGGTTATTATGACGATTACTATGATTATAATGGATGATAGCATGGTAATCATGATCATCATTCAGATTACTATAGCTATTATGATTAATATGGTTATCATGCCTATTATAATGGTTATTATGGTTGTTTCCAAGTCTATTATGGTTATTATCATGATTATTATGATTATTATGTTTCCTAGTATGATTGTGAGAATTATTATGATCATTACTACGATTATTCTGGTTATAATGGTTATTAAGATTATTATGTCTGTAATAACGATTATTAGGTTATTTCCATGATTATTCTGTATATTATAACGATGTTATGATTATTACAGCCAGTATAACTATTACTATGATTATTACGTCTATTATGACTGTTGCTATGATTATTATGATTATTATTATGATTGTTGTGGTTATTATGACGATTACTATGATTATAATGGTTGATGGCATAGAAATCATGATCATCATTCAGATTACTATAGCTATTATGATTAATACGGTTATCATGGCTATTATAATGGTTATTATGGTTGTTTCCAAGTTTATTATGGTTATTGTCATGTTTATTATCATTATTATTATGATTGTTATGTTTGTTGTGGGGTTTATGACGATTACTATGATTATAATTGTTGATAGCATGGTAATTATGATCATCATTCAGATTACTATAACTATTATGATTATTATGGTTGTTATGGCTAATATAATGTTTATTATGGCTGTTTCCAAGTCTATTATGGTTATTATCATGATTATTATGATTATTATGTTTCTGAGCATTATTATGACGAATACTATGATCATCAATGACATTCTTATGGTGATTACGACTATTACGATTATTATGGCTATAATAACCATTATTAGGTTTTTTTCCTGATCATTCTGTTTATTATTACGATGTTATGACTATTACGGTTAGTATAACTATTACTATGATTATTACGACCTATTATGATTGTTGCTATGATAATTATGATTATTCCTATGATTGTTATGATTGTCGTGGTTATCATGACGATTACTATGATTATAATGGTTGATAGCATGGTTATTATGGTCATCATTCGGATTACTATGGCTGTTAAGATTATTATGGTTATTATGTCTATTATATTGGTTATTATGGCTGTTTCCAAGTCTATTATGGTTATTATCATGATTGTTATGATTATTATGTTTCTGAGCATTATTATGACGAATACTATGATCATCAATGACATTCTTATGGTGATTACGACTATTACGATTATTATGGCTATAATAACCATTATTAGGTTTTTTTCCTGATCATTCTGTTTATTATTACGATGTTATGACTATTACGGTTAGTATAACTATTACTATGATTATTACGGCTATTATGATTGTTGCTATGATAATTATGATTATAATTATGATTGTCATGATTGTTGTGGTTATCATGACGATGACTATGATTATATTGGTTGATAGCATGGTAATCATGATCATCAGTCAGATTACTATAGCTATTATGATGAATATCATTATCAGGGCTATTATAATTGTTATTATGGTTGTTTCCAAGTTTATTATGGTTACTGTCATGTTTATTATCATTATTATTATGATTGATATGTTTGTTGTGGTTATTATGACGATTACTATGATTATAATTGTTGATAGCACGATAATTATGATCATCAGTCAGATTACTATAGCTATTATGGTTATTATGGTTATTATGGCTGTTATAATGGTTATTAGGGTTGTTTCCAAGTCTATTATGGTTATTATCATGATTATTATGGTTATTATGTTTCTTAGTATGATTGTGAGGATTATTATGATCATCACTGAGATTCTTATGGTGATTACGACTATTATGATTATTATGGCTATAATAACGATTATTAGGCTATTTCCATGATTATTCTGTTTATTATTACAATGTTATGATTGCTACAGTTAGTATAACTATCACTATGGTAATTACGTCTATTATGATTTTTGCTATGATTATTATGACTATTATTATGATTGTTATGATTTTTGTGGTTATTATGACGATTACTATGATTATAATGGTTGATAGCATGGTAATCATGATCATCATTCAGATTACTATAGCTATTATGATTAATATGGTTATCATGGCTATTATAATGGTTATTACGGTTGTTTCCAAGTCTATTATGGTTATTGCCATGTTTATTATTATCATTATTATTATTATTATGATTGTTATGTTTGTTGTCGTTATCATGACGATTACTTTGATTATAGTTGTTGATAGCATGGTAGTTATGATCATCAGTCAGATTATTATAGCTATTACGGTTATTACGGTCATTATGGCTATTATAATGGTTATTAGGGTTGTTTCCAAGTCTATTATGGTTATTTTCATGATTATTATGATTATGATGTTTTTTAGTATGATTGTGAGGATTATTATGACCATTATTGTGTTTATTCAGCCAGATTACTATAGCTATTATGATTATTATGGTTATTATGGCTATTATAATGGTTATTATGGTTGATTCCCAATCTATTACGGTTATTATCATTATTATTATTATGATTATTATGTTTCTTAGTATGATTATGACGAATATTATGATCATCACTGAGATTCTTACGGCGAGTACGACTATTGCGATTATTATGGCTATAATAACGATTATTAGGTTTTTTTCCTGATTATTCTGTTTTTTATTACGATGTTATGATTATTACTGTCAGTATAACTATTACTATGATTATTACGTCTATTATGATTGTTCCTATGATTATTATGACTATTATTATGATTGTTATGATTGTTGTGGTTATCATGATTATTACTATGATTATAATGGATAATAGCATCGTTATTATGGTCATCATTCAGATTACTATGGCTATTAAGATTACTATGGTTATTATGGCTATTATAATGGTTATTATGATCGTTTCCATGTCTATTAAGGTTATTATTATGATTATTATGATTATAATGTATCATAGTATGTTTGCGATGATTATTACGATCATTATGATGATTATTCTGGTTATTATGGTTATTAAGATTATTATGGCTGTAATATCGTTTATTAGGTTATTTCCATGATTATTCTGTTTATTATTACGATGTTATGATTATTACAGTCAGTATAACTATTACTATAATTATTGCGTCTATTATGATTGTTGCTATGATTATTATGATTATTATTATGATTGTTAAGATTGTTGTGGTTATTATGACGATTACTATGATTATAATGGTTGATAGTATGGTAGTTATGATCATCAGTCAGATTAATATAGCTATAATGGTTATTATGGTTATTATGGCTATTATAATGGTTATTAGGGTTGTTTCCAAGTCTATTATGGTTATTATCATGATTATTATGATTATTATGTTTCCTAGTATGATTGTGAGAATTATTATGATCATTACTACGATTATTCTGGTTATAATGGTTATTAAGATTATTATGTCTGTAATAACGATTATTAGGTTATTTCCATGATTATTCTGTATATTATAACGATGTTATGATTATTACAGCCAGTATAACTATTACTATGATTATTACGTCTATTATGATTGTGCTATGATTATTATGATTATTATTATGATTGTTATGATTGTTGTGGTTATTATGAGGGTTACTATGATTATAATGGTTGATGGCATAGAAATCATGATCATCATTCAGATTACTATAGCTATTATGATTAATACGGTTATCATGGCTATTATAATGGTTATTATGGTTGTTTCCAAGTTTATTATGGTTATTGTCATGTTTATTATCATTATTATTATGATTGTTATGTTTGTTGTGGGGTTTATGACGATTACTATGATTATAATTGTTGATAGCATGGTAATTATGATCATCATTCAGATTACTATAACTATTATGATTATTATGGTTGTTATGGCTAATATAATGTTTATTATGGCTGTTTCCAAGTCTATTATGGTTATTATCATGATTATTATGATTATTATGTTTCTGAGCATGATTATGACGAATACTATGATCATCAATGACATTCTTATGGTGATTACGACTATTACGATTATTATGGCTATAATAACCATTATTAGGTTTTTTTCCTGATCATTCTGTTTATTATTACGATGTTATGACTATTACGGTTAGTATAACTATTACTATGATTATTACGACCTATTATGATTGTTGCTATGATAATTATGATTATAATTATGATTGTCATGATTGTTGTGGTTATCATGACGATTACTATGATTATAATGGTTGATAGCACGGTTATTATGGTCATCATTCGGATTACTATAGCTATTATGATTATTATTGTTATTATGGCTATTATAATGGTTGTTATGGTTGTTTCCATGTCTATTATGGTTATTATCATGATTAGTATGATTATTATGTTTCTTAGTACGATTATGACGAATATTAAGATAATCACTGAGATTCTTATGGTGATTACGACTATTACGATTATTATGGCTATAATAACCATTATTAGGTTTTTTTCCTGATCATTCTGTTTATTATTACGATGTTATGACTATTACGGTTAGTATAACTATTACTATGATTATTACGGCTATTATGATTGTTGCTATGATAATTATGATTATTCTTATGACTGCTATGATTGTTGTGGTTATTATGACGATTACTATGATTATAATGGTTGATAGCATGGTAATCATGATCATCATTCAGATTACTATAGCTATTATGATGAATATCATTATCAGGGCTATTATAATGGCTATTATGGTTGTTTCCACGTTTATTATGGTTATTGTCATTTTTATTATCATTATTATTATGATTGTTATGTTTGTTGTGGGTATTGTGACGATTACTATGATTATAATTGTTGATAGCGTGGTAATTATGATCATCAGTCAGATTAATATAGCTATTATGGTTATTATGGTTATTATGGCTATTATAATGGTTATTAGCGTTGTTTCCAAGTCTATTATGCTTATTATCATGATTACTATGATTATTATGTTTCTTAGTATGATTGTGAGAATTATTATGATCATTACTACGATTATTCTGGTTATAATGGTTATTAAGATTATTATGTCTGTAATAACGATTATTAGGTTATTTCCATGATTATTCTGTATATTATAACGATGTTATGATTATTACAGCCAGTATAACTATTACTATGATTATTACGTCTATTATGACTGTTTCTATGATTATTATGATTATTATTATGATTGTCGTGGTTATCATGACGATTACTATGATTATAATGGTTGATAGCATGGTTATTATGGTCATCATTCGGATTACTATGGCTGTTAAGATTATTATGGTTATTATGTCTATTATATTGGTTATTATGGCTGTTTCCAAGTCTATTATGGTTATTATCATGATTATTATAATTATTATGTTTCTGAGCATGATTATGACGAATACTATGATCATCAATGACATTCTTATGGTGATTACGACTATTACGATTATTATGGCTATAATAACCATTATTAGGTTTTTTTCCTGATCATTCTGTTTATTATTACGATGTTATGACTATTACGGTTAGTATAACTATTACTATGATTATTACGGCTATTATGATTGTTGCTATGGTAATTATGATTATTATAATGATTTTTATGACTGTTGTGGTTATTATGACGATTACTATGATTATAATGGTTGATAGTATGGTAGTTATGATCATCAGTCAGATTAATATAGCTATAATGGTTATTATGGTTATTATGGCTAATATAATGGTTATTAGGGTTGTTTCCAAGTCTATTATGGTTATTATCATGATTATTATGATTATTATGTTTCCTAGTATGATTGTGAGAATTATTATGATCATTGTTACGATTATTCTGGTTATAATGGCTATTAAGATTATTATGGTTGTAATAACGAGTATTAGGTTATTTCCATGATTATTCTGCATATTATAACGATGTTATGATTATTACAGTTAGTATAACGATTACTATGATTATTACGGCTATTATGATTGTTGCTATGATTGTTATGATTGTTGTGGGTATTATGACGATTACTATGATTATAATGGTTGATAGCATGGTTATTATGGTCATCACTCGGATTACTATGGCTATTAAGATTATTATGGTTATTATGTCTATTATATTGGTTATTATGATCGTTTCCAAGTCTATTATGTTTATTATAATGATTATTATGATTATAATGTTGCTTAGTATTACTCTGAGGGTTATTATGATCATTACTATTATTATTCTGGTTATTATGGTTATTAAGATTATTATGGCTGTAATAACGATTATTAGGTTATTTGCATGATTATTCTGTATATTATAACGATGTTATGGTTATTACGGTCAGTGTAACGATTACTATGATTATCACGGCTATTATGATTGTTGCTATGATAATTATGATTATAATTATGATTGTCATGATTGTTGTGGTTATCATGACGATTACTATGATTATATTGGTTGATAGCATGGTAATCATGATCATCATTCAGATTACTATAGCTATTATGATGAATATCATTATCAGGGCTATTATAATTGTTATTATGGTTGTTTCCAAGTTTATTATGGTTATTGTCATGTTTATTATCATTATTATTATGATTGATATGTTTGTTGTGGTTATTATGACGATTACTATGATTATAATTGTTGATAGCACGATAATTATGATCATCAGTCAGATTGCTATAGCTATTATGGTTATTATGGTTATTATGGCTGTTATAATGGTTATTAGGGTTGTTTCCAAGTCTATTATGGTTATTATCATGATTATTATGATTATTATGTTTCTTAGTATGATTGTGAGGATTATTATGATCATCACTGAGATTCTTATGGTGATTACGACTATTATGATTATTATGGCTGTAATAACGATTATTAGGCTATTTGCATGATTATTCTGTTTATCATTACGATGTTATGATAATTACAGTCAGTATAAACATTACCATGATTATTACGTCTATTATGATTGTTCCTATGATTACTATGACTATTATTATGATTGTTATGATTGTTGTGGTTATTATGACGATTACCATGATTATAATTGTTGATAGCATGGTAATTATGATCATCAGTCAGATTACTATAGTTATTATGGTTATAATGGTTATTATGGCTATTATAATGGTTATTAGGGTTGTTTCCAAGTCTATTATGGTTATTATCATGATTATTA
Organism: Calliopsis andreniformis; assembly: GCF_051401765.1. Taxonomy (NCBI): domain Eukaryota; kingdom Metazoa; phylum Arthropoda; class Insecta; order Hymenoptera; family Andrenidae; genus Calliopsis; species Calliopsis andreniformis. The sequence goes on from NW_027480780.1 coordinate 44,160, forward strand.
TGATTATTATGTTTCTTAGTATGATTGTGAGGATTATTATGATCATTATTATGATAATTCTGGTTATTATGGTTGTTTAGATTATTATGTCTGTAATAACGATTATTAGGTTATTTCCTTGATTATTCTGTTTATTATTACGATGTTATGATTATTACAGTTAGTATAACTATTACTATGACTATTACGGCTATTATGATTGTGCTATGATTATTATGATTATTATTATGATTGTTATGATTGTTGTGGTTATTATGACGATTACTATGATTATAATGGTTGATAGCATGGTAATCATGATCATCATTCAGATTACTATAGCTATTATGATGAATATCATTATCACGGCTATTATAATGGCTATTATGGTTGTTTCCACGTTTATTATGGGTATTGTCATGTTTATTATCATTATTATTATGATTGTTATGTTTGTTGTGGGTATTATGACGATTACTATGATTATAATTAGTGATAGCATAGTAATTATGATCATCAGTCAGATTATTATAGCTATTACGGTTATTACGGTCATTACGGCTATTATAATGGTTATTAGGGTTGTTTCCAAGTCTATTATGGTTATTTTCATGATTATTATGATTATGATGTTTTTTAGTATGATTGTGAGGATTATTATGACCATTATTGTGGTTATTCTGCTTATTATGGTTATTAAGAATTATATGGCTGTAATAACGATTATTAGGCTTTTTGCATGATTATTCTGTTTATCATTACGATGTTATGATAATTACAGTCAGTATAACCATTACCATGATTATTACGTCTTTTATGATTGTTCCTATGATTACTATGACTATTATTATGATTGTTATGATTGTTGTGGTTATTATGACGATTACCATGATTATAATTGTTGATAGCATGGTAATTATGATCATCAGTGAGATTACTGTAGTTATTATGGTTATTATGGTTATTATGGCTATTATAATGGTTATTAGGGCTGTTTCCAAGTCTATTATGGTTATTATCATGATTATTATGATTATTATGTTTCTTAGTATGATTGTGAGGATTATTATGATCATTATTATGATAATTCTGGTTATTATGGTTGTTTAGATTATTATGTCTGTAATAACGATTATTAGGTTATTTCCATGATTATTCTGTATATTATAACGATGTTATGATTATTACAGCCAGTATAACTATTACTATGATTATTACGTCTATTATGACTGTTGCTATGATTATTATGATTATTATTATGATTGTTGTGGTTATTATGACGATTACTATGATTATAATGGTTGATGGCATAGAAATCATGATCATCATTCAGATTACTATAGCTATTATGATTAATACGGTTATCATGGCTATTATAATGGTTATTATGGTTGTTTCCAAGTTTATTAAGGTTATTGTCATGTTTAGTATCATTATTATTATGATTGTTATGTTTGTTGTGGGGTTTATGACGATTACTATGATTATAATTGTTGATAGCATGGTAATTATGATCATCATTCAGATTACTATAACTATTATGATTATTATGGTTGTTATGGCTAATATAATGTTTATTATGGCTGTTTCCAAGTCTATTATGGTTATTATCATGATTATTATGATTATTATGTTTCTGAGCATGATTATGACGAATACTATGATCATCAATGACATTCTTATGGTGATTACGACTATTACGATTATTATGGCTATAATAACCATTATTAGGTTTTTTTCCTGATCATTCTGTTTATTATTACGATGTTATGACTATTACGGTTAGTATAACTATTACTATGATTATTACGACCTATTATGATTGTTGCTATGATAATTATGATTATTCCTATGATTGTTATGATTGTCGTGGTTATCATGACGATTACTATGATTATAATGGTTGATAGCATGGTTATTATGGTCATCATTAGGATTACTATGGCTGTTAAGATTATTATGGTTATTATGTCTATTATATTGGTTATTATGGCTGTTTCCAAGTCTATTATGGTTATTATCATGATTGTTATGATTATTATGTTTCTGAGCATGATTATGACGAATACTATGATCATCAATGACATTCTTATGGTGATTACGACTATTACGATTATTATGGCTGTATAACGATTATTAGGTTATTTGCATGATTATTCTGTATATTATAACGATGTTATGATTATTACGGTCAGTGTAACGATTACTATGATTATCACGGCTATTACGATTGTTGCTATGATAATTATGATTATAATTATGATTGTCATGATTGTTGTGGTTATCATGACGATTACTATGATTATATTGGTTGATAGCATGGTAATCATGATCATCATTCAGATTACTATAGCTATTATGATGAATATCATTATCAGGGCTATTATAATTGTTATTATGGTTGTTTCCAAGTTTATTATGGTTACTGTCATGTTTATTATCATTATTATTATGATTGATATGTTTGTTGTGGTTATTATGACGATTACTATGATTATAATTGTTGATAGCACGATAATTATGATCATCAGTCAGATTACTATAGCTATTATGGTTATTATGGTTATTATGGCTGTTATAATGGTTATTAGGGTTGTTTCCAAGTCTATTATGGTTATTATCATGATTATTATGATTATTATGTTTCTTAGTATGATTGTGAGGATTATTATGATCATCACTGAGATTCTTATGGTGATTACGACTATTATGATTATTATGGCTATAATAACGATTATTAGGCTATTTCCATGATTATTCTGTTTATTATTACAATGTTATGATTGCTACAGTTAGTATAACTATTACTATGGTAATTACGTCTATTATGATTTTTGCTATGATTATTATGACTATTATTATGATTGTTATGATTTTTGTGGTTATTATGACGATTACTATGATTATAATGGTTGATAGCATGGTAATCATGATCATCATTCAGATTACTATAGCTATTATGATTAATATGGTTATCATGGCTATTATAATGGTTATTACGGTTGTTTCCAGGTCTATTATGGTTATTGCCCTGTTTATTATTATTATTATTATTATGATTGTTATGTTTGTTGTCGTTATTATGACGATTACTTTGATTATAGTTGTTGATAGCATGGTAGTTACGATCATCAGTCAGATTATTATAGCTATTACGGTTATTACGGTCATTATGGCTATTATAATGGTTATTAGGGTTGTTTCCAAGTCTATTATGGTTATTTTCATGATTATTATGATTATGATGTTTTTTAGTATGATTGTGAGGATTATTATGACCATTATTGTGGTTATTCAGCCAGATTACTATAGCTGTTATGATTATTATGGTTATTATGGCTATTATAATGGTTATTATGGTTGATTCCCAATCTATTACGGTTATTATCATTATTATTATTATGATTATTATGTTTCTTAGTATGATTATGACGAATATTATGATCATCACTGAGATTCTTACGGCGATTACGACTATTGCGATTATTATGGCTATAATAACGATTATTAGGTTTTTTTCCTGATTATTCTGTTTTTTATTACGATGTTATGATTATTACTGTCAGTATAACTATTACTATGATTATTACGTCTATTATGATTGTTCCTATGATTATTATGACTATTATTATGATTGTTATGATTGTTGTGGTTATCATGATTATTACTATGATTATAATGGATAATAGCATCGTTATTATGGTCATCATTCAGATTACTATGGCTATTAAGATTACTATGGTTATTATGGCTATTATAATGGTTATTATGATCGTTTCCATGTCTATTAAGGTTATTATTATGATTATTATGATTATAATGTATCATAGTATGTTTGCGATGATTATTACGATCATTATGATGATTATTCTGGTTATTATGGTTATTAAGATTATTATGGCTGTAATATCGTTTATTAGGTTATTTCCATGATTATTCTGTTTATTATTACGATGTTATGATTATTACAGTCAGTATAACTATTACTATAATTATTGCGTCTATTATGATTGTTGCTATGATTATTATGATTATTATTATGATTGTTAAGATTGTTGTGGTTATCATGACGATTACTATGATTATAATGGTTGATAGTATGGTAGTTATGATCATCAGTCTGATTAGTATAACTATTATGATTATTATGGTTGTTATGGCTAATATAATGGTTATTATGGCTGTTTCCAAGTCTATTATGGTTATTATCATGATTATTATGATTATTATGTTTCTGAGCATGATTATGACGAATACTATGATCATCAATGACATTCTTATGGTGATTACGACTATTACGATTATTATGGCAATAATAACGATTATTAGGTAATTTCTATGATCATTCTGTTTATTATTACGATGTTATGACTATTACGGTTAGTATAACTATTACTATGATTATTACGGCTATTATGATTGTTGCTATGATAATTATGATTATAATTATGATTGTCATGATTGTTGTGGTTATCATGACGATTACTATGATTATATTGGTTGATAGCATGGTTACTATGATCATCATACAGATTACTATAGCTATTATGATTATTATTGTTATTATGGCTATTATAATGGTTGTTATGGTTGTTTCCATGTCTATTATGGTTATTATCATGATTAGTATGATTATTATGTTTCTTAGTACGATTATGACGAATATTAAGATAATCACTGAGATTCCTATGGCGATTACGACTATTACGATTATTATGGCTGTAATAACGATTATTAGGTTATTTTCATGATTATTCTGTTTATTATTACGATATTATGATTATTACAGTTAGTATAGCTATTACTATGACTATTACGGCTATTCTGACTGTTGCTATGATTATTATGATTATTCTTATGACTGCTATGATTGTTGTGGTTATTATGACGATTACTATGATTATAATGGTTGATAGCATGGTAATCATGATCATCATTCAGATTACTATAGCTATTATGATGAATATCATTATCAGGGCTATTATAATGGCTATTATGGTTGTTTCCACGTTTATTATGGTTATTGTCATTTTTATTATCATTATTATTATGATTGTTATGTTTGTTGTGGGTATTGTGACGATTACTATGATTATAATTGTTGATAGCGTGGTAATTATGATCATCAGTCAGATTAATATAGCTATTATGGTTATTATGGTTATTATGGCTATTATAATGGTTATTAGCGTTGTTTCCAAGTCTATTATGCTTATTATCATGATTACTATGATTATTATGTTTCTTAGTATGATTGTGAGAATTATTATGATCATTACTACGATTATTCTGGTTATAATGGTTATTAAGATTATTATGTCTGTAATAACGATTATTAGGTTATTTCCATGATTATTCTGTATATTATAACGATGTTATGATTATTACAGCCAGTATAACTATTACTATGATTATTACGTCTATTATGACTGTTGCTATGATTATTATGATTATTATTATGATTGTCGTGGTTATCATGACGATTACTATGATTATAATGGTTGATAGCATGGTTATTATGGTCATCATTCGGATTACTATGGCTGTTAAGATTATTATGGTTATTATGTCTATTATATTGGTTATTATGGCTGTTTCCAAGTCTATTATGGTTATTATCATGATTATTATAATTATTATGTTTCTGAGCATGATTATGACGAATACTATGATCATCAATGACATTCTTATGGTGATTACGGCTATTACGATTATTATGGCTATAATAACCATTATTAGGTTTTTTTCCTGATCATTCTGTTTATTATTACGATGTTATGACTATTACGGTTAGTATAACTATTACTATGATTATTACGGCTATTATGATTGTTGCTATGGTAATTATGATTATTATAATGATTTTTATGACTGTTGTGGTTATTATGACGATTACTATGATTATAATGGTTGATAGTATGGTAGTTATGATCATCAGTCAGATTAATATAGCTATAATGGTTATTATGGTTATTATGGCTAATATAATGGTTATTAGGGTTGTTTCCAAGTCTATTATGGTTATTATCATGATTATTATGATTATTATGTTTCCTAGTATGATTGTGAGAATTATTATGATCATTGTTACGATTATTCTGGTTATAATGGCTATTAAGATTATTATGGTTGTAATAACGAGTATTAGGTTATTTCCATGATTATTCTGCATATTATAACGATGTTATGATTATTACAGTTAGTATAACGATTACTATGATTATTACGGCTATTATGATTGTTGCTATGATTGTTATGATTGTTGTGGGTATTATGACGATTACTATGATTATAATGGTTGATAGCATGGTTATTATGGTCATCACTCGGATTACTATGGCTATTAAGATTATTATGGTTATTATGTCTATTATATTGGTTATTATGATCGTTTCCAAGTCTATTATGTTTATTATAATGATTATTATGATTATAATGTTGCTTAGTATTACTCTGAGGGTTATTATGATCATTACTATTATTATTCTGGTTATTATGGTTATTAAGATTATTATGGCTGTAATAACGATTATTAGGTTATTTGCATGATTATTCTGTATATTATAACGATGTTATGGTTATTACGGTCAGTGTAACGATTACTATGATTATCACGGCTATTATGATTGTTGCTATGATAATTATGATTATAATTATGATTGTCATGATTGTTGTGGTTATCATGACGATTACTATGATTATATTGGTTGATAGCATGGTAATCATGATCATCATTCAGATTACTATAGCTATAATGATTAATATGGATATCATGGCTATTATAATGGTTATTATGGTTGTTTCCAAGTCTATTATGGTTATTGCCATGTTTATTATTATTATTATTATTATGATTGTTATGTTTGTTATCGTTATTATGACGATTACTTTGATTATAGTTGTTGATAGCATGGTAGTTATGATCATCAGTCAGATTATTATAGCTATTACGGTTATTACGGTCATTATGGCTATTATAATGGTTATTAGGGTTGTTTCCAAGTCTATTATAGTTCTTTTCATGATTATTATGATTATGATGTTTTTTAGTATGATTGTGAGGATTATTATGACCATTATTGTGGTTATTCTGCTTATTATGGTTATTAAGAATTATATGGCTGTAATAACGATTATTAGGCTATTTGCATGATTATTCTGTTTATCATTACGATGTTATGATAATTACAGTCAGTATAACCATTACCATGATTATTACGTCTATTATGATTGTTCCTATGATTACTATGACTATTATTATGATTGTTATGATTGTTGTGGTTATTATGACGATTACCATGATTATAATTGTTGATAGCATGGTAATTATGATCATCAGTCAGATTACTATAGTTATTATGGTTATTATGGTTATTATGGCTATTATAACGGTTATTAGGGCTGTTTCCAAGTCTATTATGGTTATTATCATGATTATTATTATTATTATGTTTCTTAGTATGATTGTGAGGATTATTATGATCATTATTATGATAATTCTGGTTATTATGGTTGTTTAGATTATTATGTCTGTAATAACGATTATTAGGTTATTTCCTTGATTATTCTGTTTATTATTACGATGTTATGATTATTACAGTTAGTATAACTATTACTATGACTATTACGGCTATTATGATTGTGCTATGATTATTATGATTATTATTATGATTGTTATGATTGTTGTGGTTATTATGAGGGTTACTATGATTATAATGGTTGATGGCATAGAAATCATGATCATCATTCAGATTACTATAGCTATTACGATTAATACGGTTATCATGGCTATTATAATGGTTATTATGGTTGTTTCCAAGTTTATTATGGTTATTGTCATGTTTATTATCATTATTATTATGATTGTTATGTTTGTTGAGGGTATTGTGACGATTACTATGATTATAATTATTGATAGCATGGTAATTATGATCATCAGTCAGATTAATATAGCTATTATGGTTATTATGGTTATTATGGCTATTATAATGGTTATTAGGGTTGTTTCCAAGTCTATTATGCTTATTATCATGATTACTATGATTATTATGTTTCTTAGTATGATTGTGAGAATTATTATGATCATTACTACGATTATTCTGGTTATAATGGTTATTAAGATTATTATGTCTGTAATAACGATTATTAGGTTATTTCCATGATTATTCTGTATATTATAACGATGTTATGATTATTACAGCCAGTATAACTATTACTATGATTATTACGTCTATTATGACTGTTGCTATGATTATTATGATTATTATTATGATTGTCGTGGTTATCATGACGATTACTATGATTATAATGGTTGATAGCATGGTTATTATGGTCATCATTCGGATTACTATGGCTGTTAAGATTATTATGGTTATTATGTCTATTATATTGGTTATTATGGCTGTTTCCAAGTCTATTATGGTTATTATCATGATTATTATGATTATTATGTTTCTGAGCATGATTATGACGAATACTATGATCATCAATGACATTCTTATGGTGGTTACGACTATTACGATTATTATGGCTATAATAACCATTATTAGGTTTTTTTCCTGATCATTCTGTTTATTATTACGATGTTATGACTATTACGGTTAGTATAACTATTACTATGATTATTACGGCTATTATGATTGTTGCTATGGTAATTATGATTATTATAATGATTTTTATGACTGTTGTGGTTATTATGACGATTACTATGATTATAATGGTTGATAGCATGGTTATTATGGTCATCATTCGGATTACTATGGCTGTTAAGATTATTATGGTTATTATGTCTATTATATTGGTTATTATGGCTGTTTCCAAGTCTATTATGGTTATTATCATGATTATTATGATTATTATGTTTCTTAGTATGATTGTGAGGATTATTATGATCATCACTGAGATTCTTATGGTGATTACGACTATTATGATTATTATGGCTATAATAACGATTATTACGCTATTTCCATGATTATTCTGTTTATTATTACAATGTTATGATTGCTACAGTTAGTATAACTATTAATATGGTAATTACGTCTATTATGATTTTTGCTATGATTATTATGACTATTATTATGATTGTTATGATTTTTGTGGTTATTATGACGATTACTATGATTATAATGGTTGATAGCATGGTAATCATGATCATCATTCAGATTACTATAGCTATTATGATTAATATGGTTATCATGGCTATTATAATGGTTATTACGGTTGTTTCCCAGTCTATTATGGTTATTGCCATGTTTATTATTATTATTATTATTATGATTGTTATGTTTGTTGTCGTTATTATGACGATTACTTTGATTATAGTTGTTGATAGCATGGTAGTTATGATCATCAGTCAGATTATTATAGCTATTACGGTTATTACGGTCATTATGGCTATTATAATGGTTATTAGGGTTGTTTCCAAGTCTATTATGGTTAGTTTCATGATTATTATGATTATGATGTTTTTTAGTATGATTGTGAGGATTATTATGACCATTATTGTGGTTATTCTGCTTATTATGGTTATTAAGAATTATATGGCTGTAATAACGATTATTAGGCTATTTGCATGATTATTCTGTTTATCATTACGATCTTATGATAATTACAGTCAGTATAACCATTACCATGATTATTACGTCTATTATGATTGTTCCTATGATTACTATGACTATTATTATGATTGTTATGATTGTTGTGGTTATTATGACGATTACCATGATTATAATTGTTGATAGCATGGTAATTATGATCATCAGTGAGATTACTATAGTTATTATGGTTATTATGGTTATTATGGCTATTATAATGGTTATTAGGGCTGTTTCCAAGTCTATTATGGTTATTATCATGATTATTATGATTATTATGTTTCTTAGTATGATTGTGAGGATTATTATGATCATTATTATGATAATTCTGGTTATTATGGTTGTTTCGATTATTATGTCTGTAATAACGATTATTAGGTTATTTCCTTGATTATTCTGTTTATTATTACGATGTTATGATTATTACAGTTAGTATAACTATTACTATGACTATTACGGCTATTATGATTGTGCTATGATAATTATGATTATACTTATGATTGTCATGATTGTTGTGGTTATCATGACGATTACTATGATTATATTGGTTGATAGCATGGTTACTATGATCATCATACAGATTACTATAGCTATTATGATTAATATGGTTATCATGGCTATTATAATGGTTATTACGGTTGTTTCCAAGTCTATTATGGTTATTGCCATGTTTATTATTATTATTATTATTATGATTGTTATGTTTGTTGTCGTTATTATGACGATTACTTTGATTATAGTTGTTGATAGCATGGTAGTTATGATCATCAGTCAGATTATTATAGCTATTACGGTTATTACGGTCATTATGGCTATTATAATGGTTATTAGGGTTGTTTCCAAGTCTATTATGGTTATTTTCATGATTATTATGATTATGATGTTTTTTAGTATGATTGTGAGGATTATTATGACCATTATTGTGGTTATTCTGCTTATTATGGTTATTAAGAATTATATGGCTGTAATAACGATTATTAGGCTATTTGCATGATTATTCTGTTTATCATTACGATGTTATGATAATTACAGTCAGTATAACCATTACCATGATTATTACGTCTATTATAATTGTTCCTATGATTACTATGACTATTATTATGATTGTTATGATTGTTGTGGTTATTATGACGATTACCATGATTATAATTGTTGATAGCATGGTAATTATGATCATCAGTGAGATTACTATAGTTATTATGGTTATTATGGTTATTATGGCTATTATAATGGTTATTAGGGCTGTTTCCAAGTCTATTATGGTTATTATCATGATTATTATGATTATTATGTTTCTTAGTATGATTGTGAGTATTATTATGATCATTATTATGATAATTCTGGTTATTATGGTTGTTTCGATTATTATGTCTGTAATAACGATTATTAGGTTATTTCCTTGATTATTCTGTTTATTATTACGATGTTATGATTATTACAGTTAGTATAACTATTACTATGACTATTACGGCTATTATGATTGTGCTATGATTATTATGATTATTATTATGATTGTTATGATTGTTGTGGTTATTATGAGGGTTACTATGATTATAATGGTTGATGGCATAGAAATCATGATCATCATTCAGATTACTATAGCTATTATGATTAATACGGTTATCATGGCTATTATAATGGTTATTATGGTTGCTTCCAAGTTTATTATGGTTATTGTCATGTTTATTATCATTATTATTGTGATTGTTATGTTTGTTGTGGGGTTTATGACGATTACTATGATTATAATTGTTGATAGCATGGTAATTATGATCATCATTCAGATTAGTATAACTATTATGATTATTATGGTTGTTATGGCTAATATAATGGTTATTATGGCTGTTCCCAAGTCTATTATGGTTATTATCATGATTATTATGATTATTATGTTTCTGAGCATGATTATGACGAATACTATGATCATCAATGACATTCTTATGGTGATTACGACTATTACGATTATTATGGCTATAATAACCATTATTAGGTTTTTTTCCTGATCATTCTGTTTATTATTACGATGTTATGACTATTACGGTTAGTATAACTATTACTATGATTATTACGGCTATTATGATTGTTGCTATGATAATTATGATTATAATTATGATTGTCATGATTGTTGTGGTTATCATGACGATTACTATGATTATATTGGTTGATAGCATGGTTACTATGATCATCATACAGATTACTATAGCTATTATGATTATTATGGTTATTATGGCTATTATAATGGTTGTTATGGTTGTTTCCATGTCTATTATGGTTATTATCATGATTATTATGATTATTATGTTTCTTAGTACGATTATGACGAATATTAAGATAATCACTGAGATTCCTATGGCGATTACGACTATTACGATTATTATGGCTGTAATAACGATTATTAGGTTATTTTCATGATTATTCTGTTTATTATTACGATATTATGATTATTACAGTTAGTATAGCTATTACTATGACTATTACGGCTATTCTGACTGTTGCTATGATTATTATGATTATTCTTATGACTGTTATGATTGTTGTGGTTGTTATGACGATTACTATGATTATAATGGTTGATAGCATGGTAATCATGATCATCATTCAGATTACTATAGCTATTATGATGAATATCATTATCAGGGCTATTATAATGGCTATTATGGTTGTTTCCACGTTTATTATGGTTATTGTCATGTTTATTATCATTATTATTATGATTGTTATGTTTGTTGTGGGTATTGTGACGATTACTATGATTATAATTGTTGATAGCACGATAATTATGATCATCTGTCAGATTACTATAGCTATTATGGTTATTATGGTTATTATGGCTGTTATAATGGTTATTAGGGTTGTTTCCAAGTCTATTATGGTTATTATCATGATTATTATGATTATTATGTTTCTTAGTATGATTGTGAGGATTATTATGATCATCACTGAGATTCTTATGGTGATTACGACTATTATGATTATTATGGCTATAATAACGATTATTACGCTATTTCCATGATTATTCTGTTTATTATTACAATGTTATGATTGCTACAGTTAGTATAACTATTACTATGGTAATTACGTCTATTATGATTTTTGCTATGATTATTATGACTATTATTATGATTGTTATGATTTTTGTGGTTATTATGACGATTACTATGATTATAATGGTTGATAGCATGGTAATCATGATCATCATTCAGATTACTATAGCTATTATGATTAATATGGTTATCATGGCTATTATAATGGTTATTACGGTTGTTTCCAAGTCTATTATGGTTATTGCCATGTTTATTATTATTATTATTATTATGATTGTTATGTTTGTTGTCGTTATTATGACGATTACTTTGATTATAGTTGTTGATAGCATGGTAGTTATGATCATCAGTCAGATTATTATAGCTATTACGGTTATTACGGTCATTATGGCTATTATAATGGTTATTAGGGTTGTTTCCAAGTCTATTATGGTTATTTTCATGATTATTATGATTATGATGTTTTATAGTATGATTGTGAGGATTATTATGACCATTATTGTGGTTATTCTGCTTATTATGGTTATTAAGAATTATATGGCTGTAATAACGATTATTAGGCTATTTGCATGATTATTCTGTTTATCATTACGATATTATGATAATTACAGTCAGTATAACCATTACCATGATTATTACGTCTATTATGATTGTTCCTATGATTACTATGACTATTATTATGATTGTTATGATTGTTGTGGTTATTATGACGATTACCATGATTATAATTGTTGATAGCATGGTAATTATGATCATCAGTGAGATTACTATAGTTATTATGGTTATTATGGTTATTATGGCTATTATAATGGTTATTAGGGCTGTTTCCAAGTCTATTATGGTTATTATCATGATTATTATGATTATTATGTTTCTTAGTATGATTGTGAGGATTATTATGATCATTATTATGATAATTCTGGTTATTATGGTTGTTTCGATTATTATGTCTGTAATAACGATTATTAGGTTATTTCCTTGATTATTCTGTTTATTATTACGATGTTATGATTATTACAGTTAGTATAACTATTACTATGACTATTACGGCTATTATGATTGTGCTATGATTATTATGATTATTATTATGATTGTTATGATTGTTGTGGTTATTATGAGGGTTACTATGATTATAATGGTTGATGGCATAGAAATCATGATCATCATTCAGATTACTATAGCTATTATGATTAATACGGTTATCATGGCTATTATAATGGTTATTATGGTTGCTTCCAAGTTTATTATGGTTATTGTCATGTTTATTATCATTATTATTGTGATTGTTATGTTTGTTGTGGGGTTTATGACGATTACTATGATTATAATTGTTGATAGCATGGTAATTATGATCATCATTCAGATTAGTATAACTATTATGATTATAATGGTTGTTATGGCTAATATAATGGTTATTATGGCTGTTCCCAAGTCTATTATGGTTATTATCATGATTATTATGATTATTATGTTTCTGAGCATGATTATGACGAATACTATGATCATCAATGACATTCTTATGGTGATTACGACTATTACGATTATTATGGCTATAATAACCATTATTAGGTTTTTTTCCTGATCATTCTGTTTATTATTACGATGTTATGACTATTACGGTTAGTATAACTATTACTATGATTATTACGGCTATTATGATTGTTGCTACGATAATTATGATTACAATTATGATTGTCATGATTGTTGTGGTTATCATGACGATTACTATGATTATATTGGTTGATAGCATGGTTACTATGATCATCATACAGATTGCTATAGCTATTATGATTATTATGGTTATTATGGCTATTATAATGGTTGTTATGGTTGTTTCCATGTCTATTATGGTTATTATCATGATTATTATGATTATTATGTTTCTTAGTACGATTATGACGAATATTAAGATAATCACTGAGATTCCTATGGCGATTACGACTATTACGATTATTATGGCTGTAATAACGATTATTAGGTTATTTTCATGATTATTCTGTTTATTATTACGATATTATGATTATTACAGTTAGTATAGCTATTACTATGACTATTACGGCTATTCTGACTGTTGCTATGATTATTATGATTATTCTTATGACTGTTATGATTGTTGTGGTTGTTATGACGATTACTATGATTATAATGGTTGATAGCATGGTAATCATGATCATCATTCAGATTACTATAGCTATTATGATGAATATCATTATCAGGGCTATTATAATGGCTATTATGGTTGTTTCCACGTTTATTATGGTTATTGTCATGTTTATTATCATTATTATTATGATTGTTATGTTTGTTGTGGGTATTGTGACGATTACTATGATTATAATTATTGATAGCATGGTAATTATGATCATCAGTCAGATTAATATAGCTATTATGGTTATTATGGTTATTATGGCTACTATAATGGTTATTAGGGTTGTTTCCAAGTCTATTATGCTTATTATCATGATTACTATGATTATTATGTTTCTTAGTATGATTGTGAGAATTATTATGATCATTACTACGATTATTCTGGTTATAATGGTTATTAAGATTATTATGTCTGTAATAACGATTCTTAGGTTATTTCCATGATTATTCTGTATATTATAACGATGTTATGATTATTACAGCCAGTATAACTATTACTATGATTATTACGTCTATTATGAATGTTGCTATGATTATTATGATTATTATTATGATTGTCGTGGTTATCATGACGATTACTATGATTATAATGGTTGATAGCATGGTTATTATGGTCATCATTCGGATTACTATGGCTGTTAAGATTATTATGGTTATTATGTCTATTATATTGGTTATTATGGCTGTTTCCAAGTCTATTATGCTTATTATCATGATTACTATGATTATTATGTTTCTTAGTATGATTGTGAGAATTATTATGATCATTGTTACGATTATTCTGGTTATAATGGCTATTAAGATTATTATGGTTGTAATAACGAGTATTAGGTTATTTCCATGATTATTCTGTATATTATAACGATGTTATGATTATTACAGTTAGTATAACGATTACTATGATTATTACGGCTATTATGATTGTTGCTATGATTGTTATGATTGTTGTGGGTATTATGACGATTACTATGATTATAATGGTTGATAGCATGGTTATTATGGTCGTCATTCGGATTACTATGGCTATTAAGATTATTATGGTTATTATGTCTATTATATTGGTTATTATGATCGTTTCCAAGTCTATTATGTTTATTATAATGATTATTATGATTATAATGTTGCTTAGTATTACTGTGAGGGTTATTACGATCATTACTATTATTATTCTGGTTATTATGGTTATTAAGATTATTATGGCTGTAATAACGATTATTAGGTTATTTGCATGATTATTCTGTATATTATAACGATGTTATGATTATTACGGTCAGTGTAACGATTACTATGATTATCACGGCTATTATGATTGTTGCTATGATAATTATGATTATAATTATGATTGTCATGATTGTTGTGGTTATCATGACGATTACTATGATTATATTGGTTGATAGCATGGTAATCATGATCATCATTCAGAGTACTATAGCTATTATGATGAATATCATTATCAGGGCTATTATAATTGTTATTATGGTTGTTTCCAAGTTTATTATGGTTATTGTCATGTTTATTATCATTATTATTATGATTGATATGTTTGTTGTGGTTATTATGACGATTACTATGATTATAATTGTTGATAGCACGATAATTATGATCATCAGTCAGATTACTATAGCTATTATGGTTATTATGGTTATTATGGCTGTTATAATGGTTATTAGGGTTGTTTCCAAGTCTATTATGGTTATTATCATGATTATTATGATTATTATGTTTCTTAGTATGATTGTGAGGATTATTATGATCATCACTGAGATTCTTATGGTGATTACGACTATTATGATTATTATGGCTATAATAACGATTATTACGCTATTTCCATGATTATTCTGTTTATTATTACAATGTTATGATTGCTACAGTTAGTATAACTATTACTATGGTAATTACGTCTATTATGATTTTTGCTATGATTATTATGACTATTATTATGATTGTTATGATTTTTGTGGTTATTATGACGATTACTATGATTATAATGGTTGATAGCATGGTAATCATGATCATCATTCAGATTACTATAGCTATTATGATTAATATGGTTATCATGGCTATTATAATGGTTATTACGGTTGTTTCCCAGTCTATTATGGTTATTGCCATGTTTATTATTATTATTATTATTATGATTGTTATGTTTGTTGTCGTTATTATGACGATTACTTTGATTATAGTTGTTGATAGCATGGTAGTTATGATCATCAGTCAGATTATTATAGCTATTACGGTTATTACGGTCATTATGGCTATTATAATGGTTATTAGGGTTGTTTCCAAGTCTATTATGGTTATTTTCATGATTATTATGATTATGATGTTTTTTAGTATGATTGTGAGGATTATTATGACCATTATTGTGGTTATTCTGCTTATTATGGTTATTAAGAATTATATGGCTGTAATAACGATTATTAGGCTATTTGCATGATTATTCTGTTTATCATTACGATGTTATGATAATTACAGTCAGTATAACCATTACCATGATTATTACGTCTATTATGATTGTTCCTATGATTACTATGACTATTATTATGATTGTTATGATTGTTGTGGTTATTATGACGACTACCATGATTATAATTGTTGATAGCATGGTAATTATGATCATCAGTGAGATTACTATAGTTATTATGGTTATTATGGTTATTATGGCTATTATAATGGTTATTAGGGCTGTTTCCAAGTCTATTATGGTTATTATCATGATTATTATGATTATTATGTTTCTTAGTATGATTGTGAGGATTATTATGATCATTATTATGATAATTCTGGTTATTATGGTTGTTTCGATTATTATGTCTGTAATAACGATTATTAGGTTATTTCCTTGATTATTCTGTTTATTATTACGATGTTATGATTATTACAGTTAGTATAACTATTACTATGACTATTACGGCTATTATGATTGTGCTATGATAATTATGATTATAATTATGATTGTCATGATTGTTGTGGTTATCATGACGATTACTATGATTATATTGGTTGATAGCATGGTTACTATGATCATCATACAGATTACTATAGCTATTATGATTAATATGGTTATCATGGCTATTATAATGGTTATTACGGTTGTTTCCAAGTCTATTATGGTTATTGCCATGTTTATTATTATTATTATTATTATGATTGTTATGTTTGTTGTCGTTATTATGACGATTACTTTGATTATAGTTGTTGATAGCATGGTAGTTATGATCATCAGTCAGATTATTATAGCTATTACGGTTATTACGGTCATTATGGCTATTATAATGGTTATTAGGGTTGTTTCCAAGTCTATTATGGTTATTTTCATGATTATTATGATTATGATGTTTTTTAGTATGATTGTGAGGATTATTATGACCATTATTGTGGTTATTCTGCTTATTATGGTTATTAAGAATTATATGGCTGTAATAACGATTATTAGGCTATTTGCATGATTATTCTGTTTATCATTACGATGTTATGATAATTACTGTCAGTATAACCATTACCATGATTATTACGTCTATTATGATTGTTCCTATGATTACTATGACTATTATTATGATTGTTATGATTGTTGTGGTTATTATGACGATTACCATGATTATAATTGTTGATAGCATGGTAATTATGATCATCAGTGAGATTACTATAGTTATTAAGGTTATTATGGTTATTATGGCTATTATAATGGTTATTAGGGCTGTTTCCAAGTCTATTATGGTTATTATCATGATTATTATGATTATTATGTTTCTTAGTATGATGGTGAGGATTATTATGATCATTATTATGATAATTCTGGTTATTATGGTTGTTTCGATTATTATGTCTGTAATAACGATTATTAGGTTATTTCCTTGATTATTCTGTTTATTATTACGATGTTATGATTATTACAGTTAGTATAACTATTACTATGACTATTACGGCTATTATGATTGTGCTATGATTATTATGATTATTATTATGATTGTTATGATTGTTGTGGTTATTATGAGGGTTACTATGATTATATTGGTTGATGGCATAGAAATCATGATCATCATTCAGATTACTATAGCTATTATGATTCATACGGTTATCATGGCTATTATAATGGTTATTATGGTTGTTTCCAAGTTTATTATGGTTATTGTCATGTTTATTATAATTATTATTATGATTGTTATGTTTGTTGTGGGGTTTATGACGATTACTATGACTATAATTGTTGATAGCATGGTAATTATGATCATCATTCAGATTAGTATAACTATTATGATTATTATGGTTGTTATGGCTAATATAATGGTTATTATGGCTGTTTCCAAGTCTATTATGGTTATTATCATGATTATTATGATTATTATGTTTCTTAGCATGATTATGACGAATACTATGATCATCAATGACATTCTTATGGTGATTACGACTATTACGATTATTACGGCTATAATAACCATTATCAGGTTTTTTTCCTGATCATTCTGTTTATTATTACGATGTTATGACTATTACGGTTAGTATAACTATTACTATGATTATTACGGCTATTATGATTGTTGCTATGGTAATTATGATTATTATAATAATTTTTATGACTGTTGTGGTTATTATGACGATTACTATGATTATAATGGATAATAGCATCGTTATTATGGTCATCATTCAGATTACTATGGCTATTAAGATTACTATGGTTATTATGGCTATTATAATGGCTATTATGATCGTTTCCATGTCTATTAAGGTTATTATTATGTTTATTATGATTATAATGTATCATAGTATGTTTGCGATTATTATTACGATCGTTATGATGATTATTCTGGTTATTATGGTTATTAAGATTATTATGGCTGTAATATCGTTTATTAGGTTATTTCCATGATTATTCTGTTTATTATTACGATGTTATGATTATTACAGTCAGTATAACTATTACTATAATTATTGCGTCTATTATGATTGTTGCTATGATTATTATGATTATTATTATGATTGTTAAGATTGTTGTGGTTATTATGACGATTACTATGATTATAACGGTTGATAGTATGGTAGTTATGATCATCAGTCAGGTTAATATAGCTATAATGATGAATATCATTATCAGGGCTATTATAATTGTTATTATGGTTGTTTCCAAGTCTATTATGTTTATTATAATGATTATTATGATTATAATGTTGCTTAGTATTACTGTGAGGGTTATTATGATCATTACTATTATTATTCTGGTTATTATGGTTATTAAGATTATTATGGCTGTAATAACGATTATTAGGTTATTTGCATGATTAGTCTGTATATTATAACGATGTTATGATTATTACGGTCAGTGTAACGATTACTATGATTATCACGGCTATTATGATTGTTGCTATGATAATTATGATTATAATTATGATTGTCATGATTGTTGTGGTTATCATGACGATTATTGTGATTATATTGGTTGATAGCATGGTAATCATGATCATCATTCAGGTTACTATAGCTATTATGATGAATATCATTATCAGGGCTATTATAATTTTTATTATGGTTGTTTCCAAGTTTATTATGGTTATTGTCATGTTTATTATCATTATTATTATGATTGATATGTTTGTTGTGGTTATTATGACGATTACTATGATTATAATTGTTGATAGCACGATAATTATGATCATCAGTCAGATTAATATAGCTATAATGGTTATTATGGTTATTATGGCTATTATAATGGTTATTAGAGTTGTTTCCAAGTCTATTATGGTTATTATCATGATTATTATGATTATTATGTTTCCTAGTATGATTGTGAGAATTATTATGATCATTACTACGATTATTCTGGTTATAATGGTTATTAAGATTATTATGTCTGTAATAACGATTACTAGGTTATTTCCATGATTATTCTGTATATTATAACGATGTTATGATTATTACAGCCAGTATAACTATTACTATGATTATTACGTCTATTATGACTGTTGCTATGATTATTATGATTATTATTATGATTGTTGTGGTTATTATGACGATTACTATGATTATAATGGTTGATGGCATAGAAATCATGATCATCATTCAGATTACTATAGCTATTATGATTAATACGGTTATCATGGCTATTATAATGGTTGTTATGGTTGTTTCCAAGTTTATTATGGTTATTGTCATGTTTATTATCATTATTATTATGATTGTTATGTTTTTTGTGGGGTTTATGACGATTACTATGATTATAATTGTTGATAGCATGGTAATTATGATCATCATTCAGATTACTATAACTATTATGATTATTATGGTTGTTATGGCTAATATAATGGTTATTATGGCTGTTTCCAAGTCTATTATGGTTATTATCATGATTATTATGATTATAATGTTGCTTAGTATTACTGTGAGGGCTATTATGATCATTACTATTATTATTCTGGTTATTATGGTTATTAAGATTATTATGGCTGTAATAACGATTATTAGGTTATTTGCATGATTATTCTGTATATTATAACGATGTTATGATTGTTACGGTCAGTGTAACGATTACTATGATTATCACGGCTATTATGATTGTTGCTATGATAATTATGATTATAATTATGATTGTCATGATTGTTGTGGTTATCATGACGATTACTATGATTATATTGGTTGATAGCATGGTAATCATGATCATCATTCAGGTTACTACAGCTATTATGATGAATATCATTATCAGGGCTATTATAATTGTTATTATGGTTGTTTCCCAGTTTATTATGGTTATTGTCAGGTTTATTATCATTATTATTATGATTTATATGTTTGTAGTGGTTATTATGACGATTACTATGATTATAATTGTTGATAGCACGATAATTATGATCATCTGTCAGATTACTATAGCTATTATGGTTATTATGGTTATTATGGCTGTTATAATGGTTATTAGGGTTGTTTCCAAGTCTATTATGGTTATTATCATGATTATTATGATTATTATGTTTCTTAGTATGATTGTGAGGATTATTATGATCATCACTGAGATTCTTATGGTGATTACGACTATTATGATTATTATGGCTATAATAACGATTATTACGCTATTTCCATGATTATTCTGTTTATTATTACAATGTTATGATTGCTACAGTTAGTATAACTATTACTATGGTAATTACGTCTATTATGATTTTTGCTATGATTATTATGACTATTATTATGATTGTTATGATTTTTGTGGTTTTTATGACGATTACTATGATTATAATGGTTGATAGCATGGTAATCATGATCATCATTCAGATTACTATAGCTATTATGATTAATATGGTTATCATGGCTATTATAATGGTTATTACGGTTGTTTCCAAGTCTATTATGGTTATTGCCATGTTTATTATTATTATTATGATTGTTATGTTTGTTGTCGTTATTATGACGATTACTTTGATTATAGTTGTTGATAGCATGGTAGTTATGATCATCAGTCAGATTATTATAGCTATTACGGTTATTACGGTCATTATGGCTATTATAATGGTTATTAGGGTTGTTTCCAAGTCTATTATGGTTATTTTCATGATTATTATGATTATGATGTTTTTTAGTATGATTGTGAGGATTATTATGACCATTATTGTGGTTATTCTGCTTATTATGGTTATTAAGAATTATATGGCTGTAATAACGATTATTAGGCTATTTGCATGATTATTCTGTTTATCATTACGATGTTATGATAATTACAGTCAGTATAACCATTACCATGATTATTACGTCTATTATGACTGTTCCTATGATTACTATGACTATTATTATGATTGTTATGATTGTTGTGGTTATTATGACGATTACCATGATTATAATTGTTGATAGCATGGTAATTATGATCATCAGTGAGATTACTATAGTTATTATGGTTATTATGGTTATTATGGCTATTATAAAGGTTATTAGGGCTGTTTCCAAGTCTATTATGGTTATTATCATGATTATTATGATTATTATGTTTCTTAGTATGATTGTGAGGATTATTATGATCATTATTATGATAATTCTGGTTATTATGGTTGTTTCGATTATTATGTCTGTAATAACGATTATTAGGTTATTTCCTTGATTATTCTGTTTATTATTACGATGTTATGATTATTACAGTTAGT
Source organism: Calliopsis andreniformis (assembly GCF_051401765.1). NCBI lineage: Eukaryota > Metazoa > Arthropoda > Insecta > Hymenoptera > Andrenidae > Calliopsis > Calliopsis andreniformis. The sequence goes on from NW_027480780.1 coordinate 67,044, forward strand.
ATAACTATTACTATGACTATTACGGCTATTATGATTGTGCTATGATTATTATGATTATTATTATGATTGTTATGATTGTTGTGGTTATTATGAGGGTTACTATGATTATAATGGTTGATGGCATAGAAATCATGATCATCATTCAGATTACTATAGCTATTATGATTAATACGGTTATCATGGCTATTATAATGGTTATTATGGTTGTTTCCAGGTTTATTATGGTTATTGTCATGTTTATTATCATTATTATTGTGATTGTTATGTTTGTTGTGGGGTTTATGACGATTACTATGATTATAATTGTTGATAGCATGGTAATTATGATCATCATTCAGATTAGTATAACTATTATGATTATTATGGTTGTTATGGCTAATATAATGGTTATTATGGCTGTTCCCAAGTCTATTATGGTTATTATCATGATTATTATGATTATTATGTTTCTGAGCATGATTATGACGAATACTATGATCATCAATGACATTCTTATGGTGATTACGACTATTACGATTATTATGGCTATAATAACCATTATTAGGTTTTTTTCCTGATCATTCTGTTTATTATTACGATGTTATGACTATTACGGTTAGTATAACTATTACTATGATTATTACGGCTATTATGATTGTTGCTATGATAATTATGATTATAATTATGATTGCCATGATTGTTGTGGTTATCATGACGATTACTATGATTATATTGGTTGATAGCATGGTTACTATGATCATCATACAGATTACTATAGCTATTATGATTATTATGGTTATTATGGCTGTTATAATGGTTATTAGGGTTGTTTCCAGGTCTATTATGGTTATTATCATGATTATTATGATTATTATGTTTCTTAGTATGATTGTGAGGATTATTATGATCATCACTGAGATTCTTATGGTGATTACGACTATTATGATTATTATGGCTATAATAACGATTATTAGGCTATTTCCATGATTATTCTGTTTATTATTACAATGTTATGATTGCTACAGTTAGTATAACTATTACTATGGTAATTACGTCTATTATGATTTTTGCTATGATTATTATGACTATTATTATGATTGTTATGATTTTTGTGGTTATTATGACGATTACTATGATTATAATGGTTGATAGCATGGTAATCATGATCATCATTCAGATTACTATAGCTATTATGATTAATATGGTTATCATGGCTATTATAATGGTTATTACGGTTGTTTCCAAGTCTATTATGGTTATTATCATGATTGTTATGATTATTATGTTTCTGAGCATGATTATGACGAATACTATGATCATCAATGACATTCTTATGGTGATTACGACTATTACGATTATTATGGCTATAATAACCATTATTAGGTTTTTTTCCTGATCATTCTGTTTATTATTACGATGTTATGACGATTACGGTTAGTATAACTATTACTATGATTATTACGGCTATTATGATTGTTGCTATGGTAATTATGATTATTATAATGATTTTTATGACTGTTGTGGTTATTATGACGATTACTATGATTATAATGTTTGATAGTATGGTAGTTATGATCATCAGTCAGATTAATATAGCTATAATGGTTATTATGGTTATTATGGCTATTATAATGGTTATTAGGGTTGTTTCCAAGTCTATTATGGTTATTATCATGATTATTATGATTATTATGTTTCCTAGTGTGATTGTGAGAATTATTATGATCATTGTTACGATTATTCTGGTTATAATGGTTATTAAGATTATTATGTCTGTAATAACGATTATAAGGTTATTTCCATGATTATTCTGTATATCATAACGATGTTATGATTATTACAGCCAGTATAACTATTACTATGATTATTACGTCTATTATGACTGTTGCTATGATTATTATGATTATTATTATGATTGTTGTGGTTATTATGACGATTACTATGATTATAATGGTTGATGGCATAGAAATCATGATCATCATTCAGATTACTATAGCTATTATGATTAATACGGTTATCATGGCTATTATAATGGTTATTATGGTTGTTTCCAAGTTTATTATGGTTATTGTCATGTTTATTATCATTATTATTATGATTGTTATGTTTGTTGTGGGGTTTCCAAGTTTGTTATGGTTATTGTCATGTTTATTATCATTATTATTATGATTGATATGTTTGTTGTGGTTATTATGACGATTACTTTGATTATAGTTGTTGATAGCATGGTAGTTATGATCATCAGTCAGATTATTATAGCTATTACGGTTATTACGGTCATTATGGCTATTATAATGGTTATTAGGGTTGTTTCCAAGTCTATTATGGTTATTTTCATGATTATTATGATTATGATGTTTTTTAGTATGATTGTGAGGATTATTATGACCATTATTGTGATAATTCAGCCAGATTACTATAGCTATTATGATTATTATAGTTATTATGGCTATTATAATGGTTATTATGGTTGATTCCCAATCTATTACGGTTATTATCATTATTATTATTATGATTATTATGTTTCTTAGTATGATTATGGCGAATATTATGATCATCACTGAGATTCTTACGGCGATTACGACTATTGCGATTATTATGGCTATAATAACGATTATTAGGTTTTTTTCCTGATTATTCTGTTTTTTATTACGATGTTATGATTATTACTGTCAGTATAACTATTACTATGATTATTACGTCTATTATGATTGTTCCTATGATTATTATTACCATTATTATGATTGTTATGATTGTTGTGGTTATCATGATTATTACTATGATTATAATGGATAATAGCATCGTTATTATGGTCATCATTCAGATTACTATGGCTATTAAGATTACTATGGTTATTATGGCTATTATAATGGTTATTATGATCGTTTCCATGTCTATTAAGGTTATTATTATGATTATTATGATTATAATGTATCATAGTATGTTTGCGATGATTATTACGATCATTATGATGATTATTCTGGTTATTATGGTTATTAACATTATTATGGCTGTAATATCGTTTATTAGGTTATTTCCATGATTATTCTGTTTATTATTACGATGTTATGATTATTACAGTCAGTATAACTATTACTATAATTATTGCGTCTATTATGATTGCTGCTATGATTATTATGATTATTATTATGATTGTTAAGATTGTTGTGGTTATTATGACGATTACTATGATTATAATGGTTGATAGTATGGTAGTTATGATCATCAGTCATATTAATATAGCTATAATGGTTATTATGGTTATTATGGCTATTATAATGGTTATTAGGGTTGTTTCCAAGTCTATTATGGTTATTATCATGATTATTATGATTATTATGTTTCCTAGTATGATTGTGAGAATTATTATGATCATTACTACGATTATTCTGGTTATAATGGTTATTAAGATTATTATGTCTGTAATAACGATTATTAGGTTATTTCCATGATTATTCTGTATATTATAACGATGTTATGATTATTACAGCCAGTATAACTATTACTATGATTATTACGTCTATTGTGACTGTTGCTATGATTATTATGATTATTATTATGATTGTTGTGGTTATTATGACGATTACTATGATTATAATGGTTGATGGCATAGAAATCATGATCATCATTCAGATTACTATAGCTATTATGATTAATACGGTTATCATGGCTATTATAATGGTTATTATGGTTGTTTCCAAGTTTATTATGGTTATTGTCATGTTTATTATCATTATTATTATGATTGTTATGTTTTTTGTGGGGTTTATGACGATTACTATGATTATAATTGTTGATAGCATGGTAATTATGATCATCATTCAGATTACTATAACTATTATGGTTATTATGGTTATTATGGCTATTATAATGGTTATTATGGTTGTTTCCAAGTCTATTATGGTTATTATCATGATTATTATGATTATTATGTTTCCTAGTATGATTGTGAGAATTATTATGATCATTACTACGATTATTCTGGTTATAATGGTTATTAAGATTATTATGTCTGTAATAACGATTATTAGGTTATTTCCATGATTATTCTGTATATTATAACGATGTTATGATTATTACAGCCAGTATAACTATTACTATGATTATTACGTCTATTATGACTGTTGCTATGATTATTATGATTATTATTATGATTGTTGTGGTTATCATGACGATTACTATGATTATAATGGTTGATAGCATGGTTATTATGGTCATCATTCGGATTACTATGGCTGTTAAGATTATTATGGTTATTATGTCTATTATATTGGTTATTATGGCTGTTTCCAAGTCTATTATGGTTATTATCATGATTGTTATGATTATTATGTTTCTGAGCATGATTATGACGAATACTATGATCATCAATGACATTCTTATGGTGATTACGACTATTACGATTATTATGGCTATAATAACCATTATTAGGTTTTCTTCCTGATCATTCTGTTTATTATTACGATGTTATGACTATTACGGTTAGTATAACTATTACTATGATTATTACGGCTATTATGATTGTTGCTATGGTAATTATGATTATTATAATGATTTTTATGACTGTTGTGGTTATTATGACGATTACTATGATTATAATGGTTGATAGTATGGTAGTTATGATCATGAGTCAGATTAATATAGCTATAATGGTTATTATGGTTATTATGGCTATTATAATGGTTATTAGGGTTGTTTCCAAGTCTATTATGGTTATTATCATGATTATTATGATTATTATGTTTCCTAGTATGATTGTGAGAATTATTATGATCATTGTTACGATTATTCTGGTTATAATGGCTATTAAGATTATTATGGTTGTAATAACGAGTATTAGGTTATTTCCATGATTACTCTGTATATTATAACGATGTTATGATTATTACAGTTAGTATAACGATTACTATGATTATTACGGCTATTATGATTGTTGCTATGATTGTTATGATTGTTGTGGGTATTATGACGATTACTATGATTATAATGGTTGATAGCATGGTTATTATGGTCATCATTCGGATTACTATGGCTATTAAGATTATTATGGTTATTATGTCTATTATATTGGTTATTATGATCGTTTCCAAGTCTATTATGTTTATTATAATGATTATTATGATTATAATGTTGCTTAGTATTACTGTGAGGGTTATTATGATCATTACTATTATTATTCTGGTTATTATGGTTATTAAGATTATTATGGCTGTAATAACGATTATTAGGTTATTTGCATGATTATTCTGTATATTATAACGATGTTATGATTATTACGGTCAGTGTAACGATTACTATGATTATCACGGCTATTATGATTGTTGCTATGATAATTATGATTATAATTATGATTGTCATGATTGTTGTGGTTATCATGACGATTACTATGATTATATTGGTTGATAGCATGGTAATCATGATCATCATTCAGATTACTATAGCTATTATGATGAATATCATTATCAGGGCTATTATAATTGTTATTATGGTTGTTTCCAAGTTTATTATGGTTAGTGTCATGTTTATTATCATTATCATTATGATTGATATGTTTGTTGTGGTTATTATGACGATTACTATGATTATAATTGTTGATAGCACGATAATTATGATCATCAGTCAGATTATTATAGCTATTACGGTTATTACGGTCATTATGGCTATTATAATGGTTATTAGGGTTGTTTCCAAGTCTATTATGGCTATTTTCATGATTATTATGATTATGATGTTTTTTGGTATGATTGTGAGGATTATTATGACCATTATTGTGGTTATTCTGCTTATTATGGTTATTAAGAATTATATGGCTGTAATAACGATTATTAGGCTATTTGCATGATTATTCTGTTTATCATTACGATGTTATGATAATTACAGTCAGTATAACCATTACCATGATTATTACGTCTATTATGATTGTTCCTATGATTACTATGACTATTATTATGATTGTTACGATTGTTGTGGTTATTATGACGATTACCATGATTAGAATTGTTGATAGCATGGTAATTATGATCATCAGTCAGATTACTATAGTTATTATGGTTATTATGGTTATTATGGCTATTATAATGGTTATTAGGGCTGTTTCCAAGTCTATTATGGTTATTATCATGATTATTATGATTATTATGTTTCTTAGTATGATTGTGAGGATTATTTTGATCATTATTATGATAATTCTGGTTATTATGGTTGTTTAGATTATTATGTCTGTAATAACGATTATTAGGTTATTTCCTTGATTATTCTGTTTATTATTACGGTGTTATGATTATTACAGTTAGTATAACTATTACTATGACTATTACGGCTATTATGATTGTGCTATGATTATTATGATTATTATTATGATTGTTATGATTGTTGTGGTTATTATGAGGGTTACTATGATTATAATGGTTGATAGCATGGTAATCATGATCATCATTCAGATTACTATAGCTATTATGATGAATATCATTATCAGGGCTATTATAATGGCTATTATGGTTGTTTCCACGTTTATTATGGTTATTGTCATCTTTATTATCATTATTATTATGATTGTTATGTTTGTTGTGGGTATTGTGACGGTTACTATGATTATAATTATTGATAGCATGGTAATTATGATCATCAGTCAGATTAATATAGCTATAATGGTTATTATGGTTATTATGGCTATTATAATGGTTATTAGGGTTGCTTCCAAGTCTATTTTGGTTATTATCATGATTATTATGATTATTATGTTTCCTAGTATGATTGTGAGAATTATTATGATCATTGTTACGATTATTCTGGTTATAATGGCTATTAAGATTATTATGGTTGTAATAACGAGTATAAGGTTATTTCCATGATTATTCTGTATATTATAACGATGTTATGATTATTACAGTTAGTATAACGATTACTATGATTATTACGGCTATTATGATTGTTGCTATGATTGTTATGATTGTTGTGGGTATTATGACGATTACTATGATTATAATGGTTGATAGCATGGTTATTATGGTCATCATTCGGATTACTATGGCTATTAAGATTATTATGGTTATTATGTCTATTATATTGGTTATTATGATCGTTTCCAAGTCTATTATGTTTATTATAATGATTATTATGATTATAATGTTGCTTAGTATTACTGTGAGGGTTATTATGATCATTACTATTATTATTCTGGTTATTATGGTTATTAAGATTATTACGGCTGTAATAACGATTATTAGGTTATTTGCATGATTATTCTGTATATTATAACGATGTTATGATTATTACGGTCAGTGTAACGATTACTATGATTATCACGGCTATTATGATTGTTGCTATGATAATTATGATTATAATTATGATTGTCATGATTGTTGTGGTTATCATGACGATTACTATGATTATATTGGTTGATAGCATGGTAATCATGATCATCATTCAGATTACTATAGCTATTATGATGAATATCATTATCAGGGCTATTATAATGGTTATTACGGTTGTTTCCAAGTCTATTATGGTTATTGCCATGTTTATTATTATTATTATTATTATGATTGTTATGTTTGTTGTCGTTATTATGACGATTACTTTGATTATAGTTGTTGATAGCATGGTAGTTATGATCATCAGTCAGATTATTATAGCTATTACGGTTATTACGGTCATTATGGCTATTATAATGGTTATTAGGGTTGTTTCCAATTCTATTATGGTTATTTTCATGATTATTATGATTATGATGTTTTTTAGTATGATTGTGAGGATTATTATGACCATTATTGTGATAATTCAGCCAGATTACTATAGCTATTATGATTATTATAGTTATTATGGCTATTATAATGGTTATTATGGTTGATTCCCAATCTATTACGGTTATTATCATTATTATTATTATGATTATTATGTTTCTTAGTATGATTATGACGAATATTATGATCATCACTGAGATTCTTACGGCGATTACGACTATTACGATTATTATGGCTATGATAACGATTATTAGGTTTTTTTCCTGATTATACTGTTTTTTATTACGATGTTATGATTATTACTGTCAGTATAACTATTACTATGATTATTACGTCTATTATGATTGTTCCTATGATTATTATGGCTATTATTATGATTGTTATGATTGTTGTGGTTATCATGATTATTACTATGATTATAATGGGTAATAGCATCGTTATTATGGTCATCATTCAGATTACTATGGCTATTAAGATTACTATGGTTGTTATGGCTATTATAATGGTTATTATGATCGTTTCCATGTCTATTAAGGTTATTATTATGATTATTATGATTATAATGTATCATAGTATGTTTGCGATGATTATTACGATCATTATGATGATTATTCTGGTTATTATGGTTATTAAGATTATTATGGCTGTAATATCGTTTATTAGGTTATTTCCATGATTATTCTGTTTATTATTACGATGTTATGATTATTACAGTCAGTATAACTATTACTATAATTATTGCGTCTATTATGATTGCTGCTATGATTATTATGATTATTATTATGATTATTAAGATTGTTGTGGTTATTATGACGATTACTATGATTATAATGGTTGATAGTATGGTAGTTATGATCATCAGTCAGATTAATATAGCTATAATGGTTATTATGGTTATTATGGCTATTATAATGGTTATTAGGGTTGTTTCCAAGTCTATTATGGTTATTATCATGATTATTATGATTATTATGTTTCCTAGTATGATTGTGAGAATTATTATGATCATTACTACGATTATTCTGGTTATAATGGTTATTAAGATTATTATGTCTGTAATAATGATTATTAGGTTATTTCCATGATTATTCTGTATATTATAACGATGTTATGATTATTACAGCCAGTATAACTATTACTATGATTATTACGTCTATTATGACTGTTGCTATGATTATTATGATTATTATTATGATTGTTGTGGTTATTATGACGATTACTATGATTATAATGGTTGATGGCATAGAAATCATGATCATCATTCAGATTACTATAGCTATTATGATTAATACGGTTATCGTGGCTATTATAATGGTTATTATGGTTGTTTCCAAGTTTATTATGGTTATTGTCATGTTTATTATCATTATTATTATGATTGTTATGTTTTTTGTGGGGTTTATGACGATTACTATGATTATAATTGTTGATAGCATGGTAATTATTATCATCATTCAGATTACTATAACTACTATGATTACTATGGTTGTTATGGCTAATATAATGGTTATTATGGCTGTTTCCAAGTCTATTATGGTTATTATCATGATTATTATGATTATTATGATTCTGAGCATGATTATGACGAATACTATGATCATCAATGACATTCTTATGGTGATTACGACTATTACGATTATTATGGCTATAATAACCATTATTAGGTTTTTTTCCTGATCATTCTGTTTATTATTACGATGTTATGACTATTACGGTTGGTATAACTATTACTATGATTATTACGGCTATTATGATTGTTGCTATGGTAATTATGATTATTATAATGATTTTTATGACTGTTGTGGTTATTATGACGATTACTATGATTATAATGGTTGATAGTATGGTAGTTATGATCATCAGTCAGATTAATATAGCTATAATGGTTATTATGGTTATTATGGCTATTATAATGGTTATTAGGGTTGTTTCCAAGTCTATTATGGTTATTATCATGATTATTATGATTATTATGTTTCCTAGTATGATTGTCAGAATTATTATGATCATTGTTACGATTATTCTGGTTATAATGGCTATTAAGATTATTATGGTTGTAATAACGAGTATTAGGTTATTTCCATGATTATTCTGTATATTATAACGATGTTATGATTATTGCAGTTAGTATAACGATTACTATGATTATTACGGCTATTATGATTGTTGCTATGATTGTTATGATTGTTGTGGGTATTATGACGATTACTATGATTGTAATGGTCGATAGCATGGTTATTATGGTCATCATTCGGATTACTATGGCTATTAAGATTATTATGGTTATTATGTCTATTATATCGGTTATTATGATCGTTTCCAAGTCTATTATGTTTATTATAATGATTATTATGATTATAATGTTGCTTAGTATTACTGTGAGGGTTATTATGATCATTACTATTATTATTCTGGTTATTATGGTTATTAAGATTATTATGGCTGTAATAACGATTATTAGGTTATTTGCATGATTAGTCTGTATATTATAACGATGTTATGATTATTACGGTCAGTGTAACGATTACTATGATTATCACGGCTATTATGATTGTTGCTATGATAATTATGATTATAATTATGATTGTCATGATTGTTGTGGTTATCATGACGATTATTTTGATTATATTGGTTGATAGCATGGTAATCATGATCATCATTCAGATTACTATAGCTATTATGATGAATATCATTATCAGGGCTATTATAATTGTTATTATGGTTGTTTCCAAGTTTATTATGGTTATTGTCATGTTTATTATCATTATTATTATGATTGATATGTTTGTTGTGGTTATTATGACGATTACTATGATTATAATTGTTGATAGCACGATAATTATGATCATCAGTCAGATTACTATAGCTATTATGGTTATTATGGTTATTATGGCTGTTATAATGGTTATTAGGGTTGTTTCCAAGTCTATTATGGTTATTATCATGATTATTATGATTATTATGTTTCTTAGTATGATTGTGAGGATTATTATGATCATCACTGAGATTCTTATGGTGATTACGACTATTATGATTATTATGGCTATAATAACGATTATTACGCTATTTCCATGATTATTCTGTTTATTATTACAATGTTATGATTGCTACAGTTAGTATAACTATTACTATGGTAATTACGTCTATTATGATTTTTGCTATGATTATTATGACTATTATTATGATTGTTATGATTTTTGTGGTTATTATGACGATTACTATGATTATAATGGTTGATAGCATGGTAATCATGATCATCATTCAGATTACTATAGCTATTATGATTAATATGGTTATCATGGCTATTATAATGGTTATTACGGTTGTTTCCAAGTCTATTATGGTTATTGCCATGTTTATTATTATTATTATTATTATGATTGTTATGTTTGTTGTCGTTATTATGACGATTACTTTGATTATAGTTGTTGATAGCATGGTAGTTATGATCATCAGTCAGATTATTATAGCTATTACGATTATTACGGTCATTATGGCTATTATAATGGTTATTAGGGTTGTTTCCAAGTCTATTATGGTTATTTTCATGATTATTATGATTATGATGTTTTTTAGTATGATTGTGAGGATTATTATGACCATTATTGTGATAATTCAGCCAGATTACTATAGCTATTATGATTATTATAGTTATTATGGCTATTATAATGGTTATTATGGTTGATTCCCAATCTATTACGGTTATTATCATTATTATTATTATGATTATTATGTTTCTTAGTATGATTATGGCGAATATTATGATCATCACTGAGATTCTTACGGCGATTACGACTATTGCGATTATTATGGCTATAATAACGATTATTAGGTTTTTTTTCCTGATTATTCTGTTTTTTATTACGATGTTATGATTATTACTGTCAGTATAACTATTACTATGATTATTACGTCTATTATGATTGTTCCTATGATTATTATGACTATTATTATGATTGTTATGATTGTTGTGGTTATCATGATTATTACTATGATTATAATGGATAATAGCATGGTTATTATGGTCATCATTCGGATTACTATGGCTATTAAGATTATTATGGTTATTATGTCTATTATATTGGTTATTATGATCGTTTCCAAGTCTATTATGTTTATTATAATGATTATTATGATTATAATGTTGCTTAGTATTACTGTGAGGGTTATTATGATCATTACTATTATTATTCTGGTTATTATGGTTATTAAGATTATTATGGCTGTAATAACGATTATTAGGTTATTTGCATGATTATTCTGTATATTATAACGATGTTATGATTATTACGGTCAGTGTAACGATTACTATGATTATCACGGCTATTATGATTGTTGCTATGATAATTATGATTATAATTATGATTGTCATGATTGTTGTGGTTATCATGACGATTACTATGATTATATTGGTTGATAGCATGGTAATCATGATCATCATTCAGATTACTATAGCTATTATGATGAATATCATTATCAGGGCTATTATAATTGTTATTATGGTTGTTTCCAAGTTTATTATGGTTAGTGTCATGTTTATTATCATTATCATTATGATTGATATGTTTGTTGTGGTTATTATGACGATTACTATGATTATAATTGTTGATAGCACGATAATTATGATCATCAGTCAGATTATTATAGCTATTACGGTTATTACGGTCATTATGGCTATTATAATGGTTATTAGGGTTGTTTCCAAGTCTATTATGGCTATTTTCATGATTATTATGATTATGATGTTTTTTGGTATGATTGTGAGGATTATTATGACCATTATTGTGGTTATTCTGCTTATTATGGTTATTAAGAATTATATGGCTGTAATAACGATTATTAGGCTATTTGCATGATTATTCTGTTTATCATTACGATGTTATGATAATTACAGTCAGTATAACCATTACCATGATTATTACGTCTATTATGATTGTTCCTATGATTACTATGACTATTATTATGATTGTTACGATTGTTGTGGTTATTATGACGATTACCATGATTAGAATTGTTGATAGCATGGTAATTATGATCATCAGTCAGATTACTATAGTTATTATGGTTATTATGGTTATTATGGCTATTATAATGGTTATTAGGGCTGTTTCCAAGTCTATTATGGTTATTATCATGATTATTATGATTATTATGTTTCTTAGTATGATTGTGAGGATTATTTTGATCATTATTATGATAATTCTGGTTATTATGGTTGTTTAGATTATTATGTCTGTAATAACGATTATTAGGTTATTTCCTTGATTATTCTGTTTATTATTACGGTGTTATGATTATTACAGTTAGTATAACTATTACTATGACTATTACGGCTATTATGATTGTGCTATGATTATTATGATTATTATTATGATTGTTATGATTGTTGTGGTTATTATGAGGGTTACTATGATTATAATGGTTGATAGCATGGTAATCATGATCATCATTCAGATTACTATAGCTATTATGATGAATATCATTATCAGGGCTATTATAATGGCTATTATGGTTGTTTCCACGTTTATTATGGTTATTGTCATCTTTATTATCATTATTATTATGATTGTTATGTTTGTTGTGGGTATTGTGACGGTTACTATGATTATAATTATTGATAGCATGGTAATTATGATCATCAGTCAGATTAATATAGCTATAATGGTTATTATGGTTATTATGGCTATTATAATGGTTATTAGGGTTGCTTCCAAGTCTATTTTGGTTATTATCATGATTATTATGATTATTATGTTTCCTAGTATGATTGTGAGAATTATTATGATCATTGTTACGATTATTCTGGTTATAATGGCTATTAAGATTATTATGGTTGTAATAACGAGTATAAGGTTATTTCCATGATTATTCTGTATATTATAACGATGTTATGATTATTACAGTTAGTATAACGATTACTATGATTATTACGGCTATTATGATTGTTGCTATGATTGTTATGATTGTTGTGGGTATTATGACGATTACTATGATTATAATGGTTGATAGCATGGTTATTATGGTCATCATTCGGATTACTATGGCTATTAAGATTATTATGGTTATTATGTCTATTATATTGGTTATTATGATCGTTTCCAAGTCTATTATGTTTATTATAATGATTATTATGATTATAATGTTGCTTAGTATTACTGTGAGGGTTATTATGATCATTACTATTATTATTCTGGTTATTATGGTTATTAAGATTATTACGGCTGTAATAACGATTATTAGGTTATTTGCATGATTATTCTGTATATTATAACGATGTTATGATTATTACGGTCAGTGTAACGATTACTATGATTATCACGGCTATTATGATTGTTGCTATGATAATTATGATTATAATTATGATTGTCATGATTGTTGTGGTTATCATGACGATTACTATGATTATATTGGTTGATAGCATGGTAATCATGATCATCATTCAGATTACTATAGCTATTATGATGAATATCATTATCAGGGCTATTATAATGGTTATTACGGTTGTTTCCAAGTCTATTATGGTTATTGCCATGTTTATTATTATTATTATTATTATGATTGTTATGTTTGTTGTCGTTATTATGACGATTACTTTGATTATAGTTGTTGATAGCATGGTAGTTATGATCATCAGTCAGATTATTATAGCTATTACGGTTATTACGGTCATTATGGCTATTATAATGGTTATTAGGGTTGTTTCCAATTCTATTATGGTTATTTTCATGATTATTATGATTATGATGTTTTTTAGTATGATTGTGAGGATTATTATGACCATTATTGTGATAATTCAGCCAGATTACTATAGCTATTATGATTATTATAGTTATTATGGCTATTATAATGGTTATTATGGTTGATTCCCAATCTATTACGGTTATTATCATTATTATTATTATGATTATTATGTTTCTTAGTATGATTATGACGAATATTATGATCATCACTGAGATTCTTACGGCGATTACGACTATTGCGATTATTATGGCTATGATAACGATTATTAGGTTTTTTTCCTGATTATACTGTTTTTTATTACGATGTTATGATTATTACTGTCAGTATAACTATTACTATGATTATTACGTCTATTATGATTGTTCCTATGATTATTATGGCTATTATTATGATTGTTATGATTGTTGTGGTTATCATGATTATTACTATGATTATAATGGGTAATAGCATCGTTATTATGGTCATCATTCAGATTACTATGGCTATTAAGATTACTATGGTTGTTATGGCTATTATAATGGTTATTATGATCGTTTCCATGTCTATTAAGGTTATTATTATGATTATTATGATTATAATGTATCATAGTATGTTTGCGATGATTATTACGATCATTATGATGATTATTCTGGTTATTATGGTTATTAAGATTATTATGGCTGTAATATCGTTTATTAGGTTATTTCCATGATTATTCTGTTTATTATTACGATGTTATGATTATTACAGTCAGTATAACTATTACTATAATTATTGCGTCTATTATGATTGCTGCTATGATTATTATGATTATTATTATGATTGTTAAGATTGTTGTGGTTATTATGACTATTACTATGATTATAATGGTTGATAGTATGGTAGTTATGATCATCAGTCAGATTAATATAGCTATAATGGTTATTATGGTTATTATGGCTATTATAATGGTTATTAGGGTTGTTTCCTAGTCTATTATGGTTATTATCATGATTATTATGATTATTATGTTTCCTAGTATGATTGTGAGAATTATTATTATCATTACTACGATTATTCTGGTTATAATGGTTATTAAGATTATTATGTCTGTAATAACGATTATTAGGTTATTTCCATGATTATTCTGTATATTATAACGATGTTATGATTATTACAACCAGTATAACTATTACTATGATTATTACGTCTATTATGACTGTTGCTATGATTATTATGATTATTATTATGATTGTTGTGGTTATTATGACGATTACTATGATTATAATGGTTGATGGCATAGAAATCATGATCATCATTCAGATTACTATAGCTATTATGATTAATACGGTTATCGTGGCTATTATAATGGTTATTATGGTTGTTTCCAAGTTTATTATGGTTATTGTCATGTTTATTATCATTATTATTATGATTGTTATGTTTTTTGTGGGGTTTATGACGATTACTATGATTATAATTGTTGATAGCATGGTAATTATTATCATCATTCAGATTACTATAACTACTATGATTATTATGGTTGTTATGGCTAATATAATGGTTATTATGGCTGTTTCCATGTCTATTATGGTTATTATCATGATTATTATGATTATTATGTTTCTGAGCATGATTATGACGAATACTATGATCATCAATGACATTCTTATGGTGATTACGACTATTACGATTATTATGGCTATAATAACCATTATTAGGTTTTTTTCCTGATCATTCTGTTTATTATTACGATGTTATGACTATTACGGTTAGTATAACTATTACTATGATTATTACGGCTATTATGATTGTTGCTATGGTAATTATGATTATTATAATGATTTTTATGACTGTTGTGGTTATTATGACGATTACTATGATTATAATGGTTGATAGTATGGTAGTTATGATCATCAGTCAGATTAATATAGCTATAATGGTTATTATGGTTATTATGGCTATTATAATGGTTATTAGGGTTGTTTCCAAGTCTATTATGGTTATTGCCATGTTTATTATTATTATTATTATTATGATTGTTATGTTTGTTGTCGTTATTATGACGATTACTTTGATTATAGTTGTTGATAGCATGGTAGTTATGATCATCAGTCAGATTATTGTAGCTATTACGATTATTACGGTCATTATGGCTATTATAATGGTTATTAGGGTTGTTTCCAAGTCTATTATGGTTATTTTCATGATTATTATGATTATGATGTTTTTTAGTATGATTGTGAGGATTATTATGACCATTATTGTGATAATTCAGCCAGATTACTATAGCTATTATGATTATTATAGTTATTATGGCTATTATAATGGTTATTATGGTTGATTCCCAATCTATTACGGTTATTATCATTATTATTATTATGATTATTATGTTTCTTAGTATGATTATGACGAATATTATGATCATCACTGAGATTCTTACGGCGATTACGACTATTGCGATTATTATGGCTATGATAACGATTATTAGGTTTTTTTCCTGATTATACTGTTTTTTATTACGATGTTATGATTATTACTGTCAGTATAACTATTACTATGATTATTACGTCTATTATGATTGTTCCTATGATTATTATGGCTATTATTATGATTGTTATGATTGTTGTGGTTATCATGATTATTACTATGATTATAATGGATAATAGCATCGTTATTAATGTCATCATTCAGATTACTATGGCTATTATGATTACTATGGTTGTTATGGCTATTATAATGGTTATTATGATCGTTTCCATGTCTATTAAGGTTATTATTATGATTATTATGATTATAATGTATCATAGTATGTTTGCGATGATTATTACGATCATTATGATGATTATTCTGGTTATTATGGTTATTAAGTTTATTATGGCTGTAATATCGTTTATTAGGTTATTTCCATGATTATTCTGTTTATTATTACGATGTTATGATTATTACAGTCAGTATAACTATTACTATAATTATTGCGTCTATTATGACTGTTGCTATGATTATTATGATTATTATTATGATTGTTAAGATTGTTGTGGTTATTATGACGATTACTATGAATATAATGGTTGATAGTATGGTAGTTATGATCATCAGTCAGATTAATATAGCTATAATGGTTATTATGGTTATTATGGCTATTATAATGGTTATTAGGGTTGTTTCCAAGTCTATTATGGTTATTATCATGATTATTATGATTATTATGTTTCCTAGTATGATTGTGAGAATTATTATGATCATTACTACGATTATTCTGGTTATAATGGTTATTAAGATTATTATGTCTGTAATAACGATTATTAGGTTATTTCCATGATTATTCTGTATATTATAACGATGTTATGATTATTACAGCCAGTATAACTATTACTATGATTATTACGTCTATTATGACTGTTGCTATGATTATTATGATTATTATTATGATTGTTGTGGTTATTATGACGATTACTATGATTATAATGGTTGATGGCATAGAAATCATGATCATCATTCAGATTACTATAGCTATTATGATTAATACGGTTATCGTGGCTATTATAATGGTTATTATGGTTGTTTCCAAGTTTATTATGGTTATTGTCATGTTTATTATCATTATTATTATGATTGTTATGTTTTTTGTGGGGTTTATGACGATTACTATGATTATAATTGTTGATAGCATGGTAATTATTATCATCATTCAGATTACTATAACTACTATGATTATTATGGTTGTTATGGCTAATATAATGGTTATTATGGCTGTTTCCAAGTCTATTATGGTTATTATCATGATTATTATGATTATTATGATTCTGAGCATGATTATGACGAATACTATGATCATCAATGACATTCTTATGGTGATTACGACTATTACGATTATTATGGCTATAATAACCATTATTAGGTTTTTTTCCTGATCATTCTGTTTATTATTACGATGTTATGACTATTACGGTTAGTATAACTATTACTATGATTATTACGGCTATTATGATTGTTGCTATGGTAATTATGATTATTATAATGATTTTTATGACTGTTGTGGTTATTATGACGATTACTATGATTATAATGGTTGATAGTATGGTAGTTATGATCATCAGTCAGATTAATATAGCTATAATGGTTATTATGGTTATTATGGCTATTATAATGGTTATTAGGGTTGCTTCCAAGTCTATTTTGGTTATTATCATGATTATTATGATTATTATGTTTCCTAGTATGATTGTGAGAATTATTATGATCATTGTTACGATTATTCTGGTTATAATGGCTATTAAGATTATTATGGTTGTAATAACGAGTATAAGGTTATTTCCATGATTATTCTGTATATTATAACGATGTTATGATTATTACAGTTAGTATAACGATTACTATGATTATTACGGCTATTATGATTGTTGCTATGATTGTTATGATTGTTGTGGGTATTATGACGATTACTATGATTATAATGGTTGATAGCATGGTTATTATGGTCATCATTCGGATTACTATGGCTATTAAGATTATTATGGTTATTATGTCTATTATATTGGTTATTATGATCGTTTCCAAGTCTATTATGTTTATTATAATGATTATTATGATTATAATGTTGCTTAGTATTACTGTGAGGGTTATTATGATCATTACTATTATTATTCTGGTTATTATGGTTATTAAGATTATTACGGCTGTAATAACGATTATTAGGTTATTTGCATGATTATTCTGTATATTATAACGATGTTATGATTATTACGGTCAGTGTAACGATTACTATGATTATCACGGCTATTATGATTGTTGCTATGATAATTATGATTATAATTATGATTGTCATGATTGTTGTGGTTATCATGACGATTACTATGATTATATTGGTTGATAGCATGGTAATCATGATCATCATTCAGATTACTATAGCTATTATGATGAATATCATTATCAGGGCTATTATAATGGTTATTACGGTTGTTTCCAAGTCTATTATGGTTATTGCCATGTTTATTATTATTATTATTATTATGATTGTTATGTTTGTTGTCGTTATTATGACGATTACTCTGATTATAGTTGTTGATAGCATGGTAGTTATGATCATCAGTCAGATTATTATAGCTATTACGGTTATTACGGTCATTATGGCTATTATAATGGTTATTAGGGTTGGTTCCAATTCTATTATGGTTATTTTCATGATTATTATGATTATGATGTTTTTTAGTATGATTGTGAGGATTATTATGACCATTATTGTGATAATTCAGCCAGATTACTATAGCTATTATGATTATTATAGTTATTATGGATATTATAATGGTTATTATGGTTGATTCCCAATCTATTACGGTTATTATCATTATTATTATTATGATTATTATGTTTCTTAGTATGATTATGACGAATATTATGATCATCACTGAGATTCTTACGGCGATTACGACTATTGCGATTATTATGGCTATGATAACGATTATTAGGTTTTTTTCCTGATTATACTGTTTTTTATTACGATGTTATGATTATTACTGTCAGTATAACTATTACTATGATTATTACGTCTATTATGATTGTTCCTATGATTATTATGGCTATTATTATGATTGTTATGATTGTTGTGGTTATCATGATTATTACTATGATTATAATGGATAATAGCATCGTTATTAATGTCATCATTCAGATTACTATGGCTATTATGATTACTATGGTTGTTATGGCTATTATAATGGTTATTATGATCGTTTCCATGTCTATTAAGGTTATTATTATGATTATTATGATTATAATGTATCATAGTATGTTTGCGATGATTATTACGATCATTATGATGATTATTCTGGTTATTATGGTTATTAAGTTTATTATGGCTGTAATATCGTTTATTAGGTTATTTCCATGATTATTCTGTTTATTATTACGATGTTATGATTATTACAGTCAGTATAACTATTACTATAATTATTGCGTCTATTATGACTGTTGCTATGATTATTATGATTATTATTATGATTGTTAAGATTGTTGTGGTTATTATGACGATTACTATGAATATAATGGTTGATAGTATGGTAGTTATGATCATCAGTCAGATTAATATAGCTATAATGGTTATTATGGTTATTATGGCTATTATAATGGTTATTAGGGTTGTTTCCAAGTCTATTATGGTTATTATCATGATTATTATGATTATTATGTTTCCTAGTATGATTGTGAGAATTATTATGATCATTACTACGATTATTCTGGTTATAATGGTTATTAAGATTATTATGTCTGTAATAACGATTATTAGGTTATTTCCATGATTATTCTGTATATTATAACGATGTTATGATTATTACAGCCAGTATAACTATTACTATGATTATTACGTCTATTATGACTGTTGCTATGATTATTATGATTATTATTATGATTGTTGTGGTTATTATGACGATTACTATGATTATAATGGTTGATGGCATAGAAATCATGATCATCATTCAGATTACTATAGCTATTATGATTAATACGGTTATCGTGGCTATTATAATGGTTATTATGGTTGTTTCCAAGTTTATTATGGTTATTGTCATGTTTATTATCATTATTATTATGATTGTTATGTTTTTTGTGGGGTTTATGACGATTACTATGATTATAATTGTTGATAGCATGGTAATTATTATCATCATTCAGATTACTATAACTACTATGATTATTATGGTTGTTATGGCTAATATAATGGTTATTATGGCTGTTTCCAAGTCTATTATGGTTATTATCATGATTATTATGATTATTATGTTTCTGAGCATGATTATGACGAATACTATGATCATCAATGACATTCTTATGGTGATTACGACTATTACGATTATTATGGCAATAATAACCATTATTAGGTTTTTTTCCTGATCATTCTGTTTATTATTACGATGTTATGACTATTACGGTTAGTATAACTATTACTATGATTATTACGGCTATTATGATTGTTGCTATGATTGTTATGATTGTTGTGGGTATTATGACGATTACTATGATTATAATGGTTGATAGCATGGTTATTATGGTCATCATTCGGATTACTATGGCTATTAAGATTATTATGGTTATTATGTCTATTATATTGGTTATTATGATCGTTTCCAAGTCTATTATGTTTATTATAATGATTATTATGATTATAATGTTGCTTAGTATTACTGTGAGGGTTATTATGATCATTACTATTATTATTCTGGTTATTATGGTTATTAAGATTATTACGGCTGTAATAACGATTATTAGGTTATTTGCATGATTATTCTGTATATTATAACGATGTTATGATTATTACGGTCAGTGTAACGATTACTATGATTATCACGGCTATTATGATTGTTGCTATGATAATTATGATTATAATTATGATTGTCATGATTGTTGTGGTTATCATGACGATTACTATGATTATATTGGTTGATAGCATGGTAATCATGATCATCATTCAGATTACTATAGCTATTATGATGAATATCATTATCAGGGCTATTATAATGGTTATTACGGTTGTTTCCAAGTCTATTATGGTTATTGCCATGTTTATTATTATTATTATTATTATGATTGTTATGTTTGTTGTCGTTATTATGACGATTACTTTGATTATAGTTGTTGATAGCATGGTAGTTATGATCATCAGTCAGATTATTATAGCTATTACGGTTATTACGGTCATTATGGCTATTATAATGGTTATTAGGGTTGTTTCCAATTCTATTATGGTTATTTTCATGATTATTATGATTATGATGTTTTTTAGTATGATTGTGAGGATTATTATGACCATTATTGTGATAATTCAGCCAGATTACTATAGCTATTATGATTATTATAGTTATTATGGCTATTATAATGGTTATTATGGTTGATTCCCAATCTATTACGGTTATTATCATTATTATTATTATGATTATTATGTTTCTTAGTATGATTATGACTAATATTATGATCATCACTGAGATTCTTACGGCGATTACGACTATTGCGATTATTATGGCTATGATAACGATTATTAGGTTTTTTTCCTGATTATACTGTTTTTTATTACGATGTTATGATTATTACTGTCAGTATAACTATTACTATGATTATTACGTCTATTATGATTGTTCCTATGATTATTATGGCTATTATTATGATTGTTATGATTGTTGTGGTTATCATGATTATTACTATGATTATAATGGGTAATAGCATCGTTATTATGGTCATCATTCAGATTACTATGGCTATTAAGATTACTATGGTTATTATGGCTATTATAATGGTTATTATGATCGTTTCCATGTCTATTAAGGTTATTATTATGATTATTATGATTATAATGTATCATAGTATGTTTGCGATGATTATTACGATCATTATGATGATTATTCTGGTTATTATGGTTATTAAGATTATTATGGCTGTAATATCGTTTATTAGGTTATTTCCATGATTATTCTGTTTATTATTACGATGTTATGATTATTACAGTCAGTATAACTATTACTATAATTATTGCGTCTATTATGATTGCTGCTATGATTATTATGATTATTATTATGATTGTTAAGATTGTTGTGGTTATTATGACTATTACTATGATTATAATGGTTGATAGTATGGTAGTTATGATCATCAGTCAGATTAATATAGCTATAATGGTTATTATGGTTATTATGGCTATTATAATGGTTATTAGGGTTGTTTCCTAGTCTATTATGGTTATTATCATGATTATTATGATTATTATGTTTCCTAGTATGATTGTGAGAATTATTATTATCATTACTACGATTATTCTGGTTATAATGGTTATTAAGATTATTATGTCTGTAATAACGATTATTAGGTTATTTCCATGATTATTCTGTATATTATAACGATGTTATGATTATTACAACCAGTATAACTATTACTATGATTATTACGTCTATTATGACTGTTGCTATGATTATTATGATTATTATTATGATTGTTGTGGTTATTATGACGATTACTATGATTATAATGGTTGATGGCATAGAAATCATGATCATCATTCAGATTACTATAGCTATTATGATTAATACGGTTATCGTGGCTATTATAATGGTTATTATGGTTGTTTCCAAGTTTATTATGGTTATTGTCATGTTTATTATCATTATTATTATGATTGTTATGTTTTTTGTGGGGTTTATGACGATTACTATGATTATAATTGTTGATAGCATGGTAATTATTATCATCATTCAGATTACTATAACTACTATGATTATTATGGTTGTTATGGCTAATATAATGGTTATTATGGCTGTTTCCATGTCTATTATGGTTATTATCATGATTATTATGATTATTATGTTTCTGAGCATGATTATGACGAATACTATGATCATCAATGACATTCTTATGGTGATTACGACTATTACGATTATTATGGCTATAATAACCATTATTAGGTTTTTTTCCTGATCATTCTGTTTATTATTACGATGTTATGACTATTACGGTTAGTATAACTATTACTATGATTATTACGGCTATTATGATTGTTGCTATGGTAATTATGATTATTATAATGATTTTTATGACTGTTGTGGTTATTATGACGATTACTATGATTATAATGGTTGATAGTATGGTAGTTATGATCATCAGTCAGATTAATATAGCTATAATGGTTATTATGGTTATTATGGCTATTATAATGGTTATTAGGGTTGTTTCCAAGTCTATTATGGTTATTGCCATGTTTATTATTATTATTATTATTATGATTGTTATGATTGTTGTCGTTATTATGACGATTACTTTGATTATAGTTGTTGATAGCATGGTAGTTATGATCATCAGTCAGATTATTATAGCTATTACGATTATTACGGTCATTATGGCTATTATAATGGTTATTAGGGTTGTTTCCAAGTCTATTATGGTTATTTTCATGATTATTATGATTATGATGTTTTTTAGTATGATTGTGAGGATTATTATGACCATTATTGTGATAATTCAGCCAGATTACTATAGCTATTATGATTATTATAGTTATTATGGCTATTATAATGGTTATTATGGTTGATTCCCAATCTATTACGGTTATTATCATTATTATTATTATGATTATTATGTTTCTTAGTATGATTATGACGAATATTATGATCATCACTGAGATTCTTACGGCGATTACGACTATTGCGATTATTATGGCTATAATAACGATTATTAGGTTTTTTTCCTGATTATTCTGTTTTTTATTACGATGTTATGATTATTACTGTCAGTATAACTATTACTATGATTATTACGTCTATTATGATTGTTGCTATGATTATTATGACTATTATTATGATTGTTATGATTGTTGTGGTTATCATGATTATTACTATGATTATAATGGATAATAGCATCGTTATTATGGTCATCATTCAGATT
Source organism: Calliopsis andreniformis (assembly GCF_051401765.1). Taxonomy (NCBI): domain Eukaryota; kingdom Metazoa; phylum Arthropoda; class Insecta; order Hymenoptera; family Andrenidae; genus Calliopsis; species Calliopsis andreniformis. The sequence continues at coordinate 91,886 of NW_027480780.1, forward strand.
ACTATGGCTATTAAGATTACTATGGTTATTATGGCTATTATAATGGTTATTATGATCGTTTCCATGTCTATTAAGGTTATTATTATGATTATTATGATTATAATGTATCATAGTATGTTTGCGATGATTATTACGATCATTATGATGATTATTCTGGTTATTATGGTTATTAAGATTATTATGGCTGTAATATCGTTTATTAGGTTATTTCCATGATTATTCTGTTTATTATTACGATGTTATGATTATTACAGTCAGTATAACTATTACTATAATTATTGCGTCTATTATGATTGCTGCTATGATTATTATGATTATTATTATGATTATTAAGATTGTTGTGGTTATTATGACGATTACTATGATTATAATGGTTGATAGTATGGTAGTTATGATCATCAGTCAGATTAATATAGCTATAATGGTTATTATGGTTATTATGGCTATTATAATGGTTATTAGGGTTGTTTCCAAGTCTATTATGGTTATTATCATGATTATTATGATTATTATGTTTCCTAGTATGATTGTGAGAATTATTATGATCATTACTACGATTATTCTGGTTATAATGGTTATTAAGATTATTATGTCTGTAATAACGATTATTAGGTTATTTCCATGATTATTCTGTATATTATAACGATGTTATGATTATTACAGCCAGTATAACTATTACTATGATTATTACGTCTATTATGACTGTTGCTATGATTATTATGATTATTATTATGATTGTTGTGGTTATTATGACGATTACTATGATTATAATGGTTGATGGCATAGAAATCATGATCATCATTCAGATTACTATAGCTATTATGATTAATACGGTTATCGTGGCTATTATAATGGTTATTATGGTTGTTTCCAAGTTTATTATGGTTATTGTCATGTTTATTATCATTATTATTATGATTGTTATGTTTTTTGTGGGGTTTATGACGATTACTATGATTATAATTGTTGATAGCATGGTAATTATTATCATCATTCAGATTACTATAACTACTATGATTATTATGGTTGTTATGGCTAATATAATGGTTATTATGGCTGTTTCCAAGTCTATTATGGTTATTATCATGATTATTATGATTATTATGATTCTGAGCATGATTATGACGAATACTATGATCATCAATGACATTCTTATGGTGATTACGACTATTACGATTATTATGGCTATAATAACCATTATTAGGTTTTTTTCCTGATCATTCTGTTTATTATTACGATATTATGACTATTACGGTTAGTATAACTATTACTATGATTATTACGGCTATTATCATTGTTGCTATGGTAATTATGATTATTATAATGATTTTTATGACTGTTGTGGTTATTATGACGATTACTATGATTATAATGGTTGATAGTATGGTAGTTATGATCATCAGTCAGATTAATATAGCTATAATGGTTATTATGGTTATTATGGCTATTATAATGGTTATTAGGGTTGCTTCCAAGTCTATTTTGGTTATTATCATGATTATTATGATTATTATGTTTCCTAGTATGATTGTGAGAATTATTATGATCATTGTTACGATTATTCTGGTTATAATGGCTATTAAGATTATTATGGTTGTAATAACGAGTATAAGGTTATTTCCATGATTATTCTGTATATTATAACGATGTTATGATTATTACAGTTAGTATAACGATTACTACGATTATTACGGCTATTATGATTGTTGCTATGATTGTTATGATTGTTGTGGGTATTATGACGATTACTATGATTATAATGGTTGATAGCATGGTTATTATGGTCATCATTCGGATTACTATGGCTATTAAGATTATTATGGTTATTATGTCTATTATATTGGTTATTATGATCGTTTCCAAGTCTATTATGTTTATTATAATGATTATTATGATTATAATGTTGCTTAGTATTACTGTGAGGGTTATTATGATCATTACTATTATTATTCTGGTTATTATGGTTATTAAGATTATTACGGCTGTAATAACGATTATTAGGTTATTTGCATGATTATTCTGTATATTATAACGATGTTATGATTATTACGGTCAGTGTAACGATTACTATGATTATCACGGCTATTATGATTGTTGCTATGATAATTATGATTATAATTATGATTGTCATGATTGTTGTGGTTATCATGACGATTACTATGATTATATTGGTTGATAGCATGGTAATCATGATCATCATTCAGATTACTATAGCTATTATGATGAATATCATTATCAGGGCTATTATAATGGTTATTACGGTTGTTTCCAAGTCTATTATGGTTATTGCCATGTTTATTATTATTATTATTATTATGATTGTTATGTTTGTTGTCGTTATTATGACGATTACTTTGATTATAGTTGTTGATAGCATGGTAGTTATGATCATCAGTCAGATTATTATAGCTATTACGGTTATTACGGTCATTATGGCTATTATAATGGTTATTAGGGTTGTTTCCAATTCTATTATGGTTATTTTCATGATTATTATGATTATGATGTTTTTTAGTATGATTGTGAGGATTATTATGACCATTATTGTGATAATTCAGCCAGATTACTATAGCTATTATGATTATTATAGTTATTATGGATATTATAATGGTTATTATGGTTGATTCCCAATCTATTACGGTTATTATCATTATTATTATTATGATTATTATGTTTCTTAGTATGATTATGACGAATATTATGATCATCACTGAGATTCTTACGGCGATTACGACTATTGCGATTATTATGGCTATGATAACGATTATTAGGTTTTTTTCCTGATTATACTGTTTTTTATTACGATGTTATGATTATTACTGTCAGTATAACTATTACTATGATTATTACGTCTATTATGATTGTTCCTATGATTATTATGGCTATTATTATGATTGTTATGATTGTTGTGGTTATCATGATTATTACTATGATTATAATGGATAATAGCATCGTTATTAATGTCATCATTCAGATTACTATGGCTATTATGATTACTATGGTTGTTATGGCTATTATAATGGTTATTATGATCGTTTCCATGTCTATTAAGGTTATTATTATGATTATTATGATTATAATGTATCATAGTATGTTTGCGATGATTATTACGATCATTATGATGATTATTCTGGTTATTATGGTTATTAAGTTTATTATGGCTGTAATATCGTTTATTAGGTTATTTCCATGATTATTCTGTTTATTATTACGATGTTATGATTATTACAGTCAGTATAACTATTACTATAATTATTGCGTCTATTATGACTGTTGCTATGATTATTATGATTATTATTATGATTGTTAAGATTGTTGTGGTTATTATGACGATTACTATGAATATAATGGTTGATAGTATGGTAGTTATGATCATCAGTCAGATTAATATAGCTATAATGGTTATTATGGTTATTATGGCTATTATAATGGTTATTAGGGTTGTTTCCAAGTCTATTATGGTTATTATCATGATTATTATGATTATTATGTTTCCTAGTATGATTGTGAGAATTATTATGATCATTACTACGATTATTCTGGTTATAATGGTTATTAAGATTATTATGTCTGTAATAACGATTATTAGGTTATTTCCATGATTATTCTGTATATTATAACGATGTTATGATTATTACAGCCAGTATAACTATTACTATGATTATTACGTCTATTATGACTGTTGCTATGATTATTATGATTATTATTATGATTGTTGTGGTTATTATGACGATTACTATGATTATAATGGTTGATGGCATAGAAATCATGATCATCATTCAGATTACTATAGCTATTATGATTAATACGGTTATCGTGGCTATTATAATGGTTATTATGGTTGTTTCCAAGTTTATTATGGTTATTGTCATGTTTATTATCATTATTATTATGATTGTTATGTTTTTTGTGGGGTTTATGACGATTACTATGATTATAATTGTTGATAGCATGGTAATTATTATCATCATTCAGATTACTATAACTACTATGATTATTATGGTTGTTATGGCTAATATAATGGTTATTATGGCTGTTTCCAAGTCTATTATGGTTATTATCATGATTATTATGATTATTATGTTTCTGAGCATGATTATGACGAATACTATGATCATCAATGACATTCTTATGGTGATTACGACTATTACGATTATTATGGCTATAATAACCATTATTAGGTTTTTTTCCTGATCATTCTGTTTATTATTACGATGTTATGACTATTACGGTTAGTATAACTATTACTATGATTATTACGGCTATTATGATTGTTGCTATGATTGTTATGATTGTTGTGGGTATTATGACGATTACTATGATTATAATGGTTGATAGCATGGTTATTATGGTCATCATTCGGATTACTATGGCTATTAAGATTATTATGGTTATTATGTCTATTATATTGGTTATTATGATCGTTTCCAAGTCTATTATGTTTATTATAATGATTATTATGATTATAATGTTGCTTAGTATTACTGTGAGGGTTATTATGATCATTACTATTATTATTCTGGTTATTATGGTTATTAAGATTATTACGGCTGTAATAACGATTATTAGGTTATTTGCATGATTATTCTGTATATTATAACGATGTTATGATTATTACGGTCAGTGTAACGATTACTATGATTATCACGGCTATTATGATTGTTGCTATGATAATTATGATTATAATTATGATTGTCATGATTGTTGTGGTTATCATGACGATTACTATGATTATATTGGCTGATAGCATGGTAATCATGATCATCATTCAGATTACTATAGCTATTATGATGAATATCATTATCAGGGCTATTATAATGGTTATTACGGTTGTTTCCAAGTCTATTATGGTTATTGCCATGTTTATTATTATTATTATTATTATGATTGTTATGTTTGTTGTCGTTATTATGACGATTACTTTGATTATAGTTGTTGATAGCATGGTAGTTATGATCATCAGTCAGATTATTATAGCTATTACGGTTATTACGGTCATTATGGCTATTATAATGGTTATTAGGGTTGTTTCCAATTCTATTATGGTTATTTTCATGATTATTATGATTATGATGTTTTTTAGTATGATTGTGAGGATTATTATGACCATTATTGTGATAATTCAGCCAGATTACTATAGCTATTATGATTATTATAGTTATTATGGATATTATAATGGTTATTATGGTTGATTCCCAATCTATTACGGTTATTATCATTATTATTATTATGATTATTATGTTTCTTAGTATGATTATGACGAATATTATGATCATCACTGAGATTCTTACGGCGATTACGACTATTGCGATTATTATGGCTATGATAACGATTATTAGGTTTTTTTCCTGATTATACTGTTTTTTATTACGATGTTATGATTATTACTGTCAGTATAACTATTACTATGATTATTACGTCTATTATGATTGTTCCTATGATTATTATGGCTATTATTATGATTGTTATGATTGTTGTGGTTATCATGATTATTACTATGATTATAATGGATAATAGCATCGTTATTAATGTCATCATTCAGATTACTATGGCTATTATGATTACTATGGTTGTTATGGCTATTATAATGGTTATTATGATCGTTTCCATGTCTATTAAGGTTATTATTATGATTATTATGATTATAATGTATCATAGTATGTTTGCGATGATTATTACGATCATTATGATGATTATTCTGGTTATTATGGTTATTAAGTTTATTATGGCTGTAATATCGTTTATTAGGTTATTTCCATGATTATTCTGTTTATTATTACGATGTTATGATTATTACAGTCAGTATAACTATTACTATAATTATTGCGTCTATTATGACTGTTGCTATGATTATTATGATTATTATTATGATTGTTAAGATTGTTGTGGTTATTATGACGATTACTATGAATATAATGGTTGATAGTATGGTAGTTATGATCATCAGTCAGATTAATATAGCTATAATGGTTATTATGGTTATTATGGCTATTATAATGGTTATTAGGGTTGTTTCCAAGTCTATTATGGTTATTATCATGATTATTATGATTATTATGTTTCCTAGTATGATTGTGAGAATTATTATGATCATTACTACGATTATTCTGGTTATAATGGTTATTAAGATTATTATGTCTGTAATAACGATTATTAGGTTATTTCCATGATTATTCTGTATATTATAACGATGTTATGATTATTACAGCCAGTATAACTATTACTATGATTATTACGTCTATTATGACTGTTGCTATGATTATTATGATTATTATTATGATTGTTGTGGTTATTATGACGATTACTATGATTATAATGGTTGATGGCATAGAAATCATGATCATCATTCAGATTACTATAGCTATTATGATTAATACGGTTATCGTGGCTATTATAATGGTTATTATGGTTGTTTCCAAGTTTATTATGGTTATTGTCATGTTTATTATCATTATTATTATGATTGTTATGTTTTTTGTGGGGTTTATGACGATTACTATGATTATAATTGTTGATAGCATGGTAATTATTATCATCATTCAGATTACTATAACTACTATGATTATTATGGTTGTTATGGCTAATATAATGGTTATTATGGCTGTTTCCAAGTCTATTATGGTTATTATCATGATTATTATGATTATTATGTTTCTGAGCATGATTATGACGAATACTATGATCATCAATGACATTCTTATGGTGATTACGACTATTACGATTATTATGGCTATAATAACCATTATTAGGTTTTTTTCCTGATCATTCTGTTTATTATTACGATGTTATGACTATTACGGTTAGTATAACTATTACTATGATTATTACGGCTATTATGATTGTTGCTATGGTAATTATGATTATTATAATGATTTTTATGACTGTTGTGGTTATTATGACGATTACTATGATTATAATGGTTGATAGTATGGTAGTTATGATCATCAGTCAGATTAATATAGCTATAATGGTTATTATGGTTATTATGGCTATTATAATGGTTATTAGGGTTGTTTCCAAGTCTATTATGGTTATTGCCATGTTTATTATTATTATTATTATTATGATTGTTATGTTTGTTGTCGTTATTATGACGATTACTTTGATTATAGTTGTTGGTAGCATGGTAGTTATGATCATCAGTCAGATTATTATAGCTATTACGATTATTACGGTCATTATGGCTATTATAATGGTTATTAGGGTTGTTTCCAAGTCTATTATGGTTATTTTCATGATTATTATGATTATGATGTTTTTTAGTATGATTGTGAGGATTATTATGACCATTATTGTGATAATTCAGCCAGATTACTATAGCTATTATGATTATTATAGTTATTATGGCTATTATAATGGTTATTATGGTTGATTCCCAATCTATTACGGTTATTATCATTATTATTATTATGATTATTATGTTTCTTAGTATGATTATGACGAATATTATGATCATCACTGAGATTCTTACGGCGATTACGACTATTGCGATTATTATGGCTATAATAACGATTATTAGGTTTTTTTCCTGATTATTCTGTTTTTTATTACGATGTTATGATTATTACTGTCAGTATAACTATTACTATGATTATCACGTCTATTATGATTGTTGCTATGATTATTATGACTATTATTATGATTGTTATGATTGTTGTGGTTATCATGATTATTACTATGATTATAATGGATAATAGCATCGTTATTATGGTCATCATTCAGATTACTATGGCTATTAAGATTACTATGGTTATTATGGCTATTATAATGGTTATTATGATCGTTTCCATGTCTATTAAGGTTATTATTATGATTATTATGATTATAATGTATCATAGTATGTTTGCGATGATTATTACGATCATTATGATGATTATTCTGGTTATTATGGTTATTAAGATTATTATGGCTGTAATATCGTTTATTAGGTTATTTCCATGATTATTCTGTTTATTATTACGATGTTATGATTATTACAGTCAGTATAACTATTACTATAATTATTGCGTCTATTATGATTGCTGCTATGATTATTATGATTATTATTATGATTGTTAAGATTGTTGTGGTTATTATGACTATTACTATGATTATAATGGTTGATAATTATGATCATCTGTCAGATTACTATAGCTATTATGGTTATTATGGTTATTATGGCTGTTATAATGGTTATTAGGGTTGTTTCCAAGTCTATTATGGTTATTATCATGATTATTATGATTATTATGTTTCTTAGTATGATTGTGAGGATTATTATGATCATTATTATGATAATTCTGGTTATTATGGTTGTTTCGATTATTATGTCTGTAATAACGATTATTAGGTTATTTCCTTGATTATTCTGTTTATTATTACGATGTTATGATTATTACAGTTAGTATAACTATTACTATGACTATTACGGCTATTATGATTGTGCTATGATTATTATGATTATTATTATGATTGTTATGATTGTTGTGGTTATTATGAGGGTTATTATGATTATAATGGTTGATGGCATAGAAATCATGATCATCATTCAGATTACTATAGCTATTATGATTAATACGGTTATCATGGCTATTATAATGGTTATTATGGTTGTTTCCAAGTTTATTATGGTTATTGTCATGTTTATTATCATTATTATTATGATTGTTATGTTTTTTGTGGGGTTTATGACGATTACTATGATTATAATTGTTGATAGCATGGTAATTATTATCATCATACAGATTACTATAACTACTATGATTATTATGGTTGTTATGGCTAATATAATGGTTATTATGGCTGTTTCCAAGTCTATTATGGTTATTATCATGATTATTATGATTATTATGTTTCTGAGCATGATTATGACGAATACTATGATCATCAATGACATTCTTATGGTGATTACGACTATTACGATTATTATGGCTATAATAACCATTATTAGGTTTTTTTCCTGATCATTCTGTTTATTATTACGATGTTATGACTATTACGGTTAGTATAACTATTACTATGATTATTACGGCTATTATGATTGTTGCTATGCTAATTATGATTATTATAATGATTTTTATGACTGTTGTGGTTATTATGACGATTACTATGATTATAATGGTTGATAGTATGGTAGTTATGATCATCAGTCAGATTAATATAGCTATAATGGTTATTATGGTTATTATGGCTATTATAATGGTTATTAGGGTTGTTTCAAAGTCTATTATGGTTATTATCATGATTATTATGATTATTATGTTTCCTAGTATGATTGTGAGAATTATTATGATCATTGCTACGATTATTCTGGTTATAATGGCTATTAAGATTATTATGGTTGTAATAACGAGTATTAGGTTATTTCCATGATTATTCTGTATATTATAACGATGTTATGATTATTGCAGCCATTATAACTATTACTATGATTATTACGTCTATTATGACTGTTGCTATGATTATTATGATTATTATTATATTTGTTGTGGTTATTATGACGATTACTATGATTATAATGGTTGATGGCATAGAAATCATGATCATCATTCAGATTACTATAGCTATTATGATTAATACGGTTATCATGGCTATTATAATGGTTATTATGGTTGTTTCCAAGTTTATTATGGTTATTGTCATGTTTATTATCATTATTATTATGATTGTTATGTTTTTTGTGGGGTTTATGACGATTACTATGATTATAATTGTTGATAGCATGGTAATTATGATCATCATTCAGATTACTATAACTATTTTGATTATTATGGTTGTTATGGCTAATATAATGGTTATTATGGCTGTTTCCAAGTCTATTATGGTTATTATCATGATTATTATGATTATAATGTTGCTTAGTATTACTGTGAGGGTTATTATGATCATTACTATTATTATTCTGGTTATTATGGTTATTAAGATTATTATGGCTGTAATAACGATTATTAGGTTATTTGCATGATTATTCTGTATATTATAACGATGTTATGATTATTACGGTCAGTGTAACGATTACTATGATTATCACGGCTATTATGATTGTTGCTATGATAATTATGATTATAATTATGATTGTCATGATTGTTGTTGTTATCATGACGATTATTATGATTATATTGATTGATAGCATGGTAATCATGATCATCATTCAGATTACTATAGCTATTATGATGAATATCATTATCAGGGCTATTATAATTGTTATTATGGTTGTTTCCTAGTTTATTATGGTTATTGTCATGTTTATTATCATTATTATTATGATTGATATGTTTGTTGTGGTTACTATGACGATTACTATGATTATAATTGTTGATAGCACGATAATTATGATCATCAGTCAGATTAATATAGCTATAATGGTTATTATGGTTATTATGGCTATTATAATGGTTATTAGGGTTGTTTCCAAGTCTATTATGGTTATTATCATGATTATTATGATTATTATGTTTCCTAGTATGATTGTGAGAATTATTATGATCATTGCTACGATTATTCTGGTTATAGTGGCTATTAAGATTATTATGGTTGTAATAACGAGTATTAGGTTATTTCCATGATTATTCTGTATATTATAACGATGTTATGATTATTACAGCCAGTATAACTATTACTATGATTATTACGTCTATTATGACTGTTGCTATGATTATTATGATTATTATTATGATTGTTGTGGTTATTATGACGATTACTATGATTATAATGGTTGATGGCATAGAAATCATGATCATCATTCAGATTACTATAGCTATTATGATTAATACGGTTATCATGGCTATTATAATGGTTATTATGGTTGTTTCCAAGTTTATTATGGTTATTGTCATGTTTATTATCATTATTATTATGATTGTTATGTTTTTTGTGGGGTTTATGACGATTACTATGATTATAATTGTTGATAGCATGGTAATTATGATCATCATTCAGATTACTATAACTATTATGATTATTATGGTTGTTATGGCTAATATAATGGTTATTATGTCTGTTTCCAAGTCTATTATGGTTATTATCATGATTATTATGATTATAATGTTGCTTAGTATTACTGTGACTGTTATTATGATCATTACTATTATTATTCTGGTTATTATGGTTATTAAGATTATTATGGCTGTAATAACGATTATTAGGTTATTTGCATGATTATTCTGTATATTATAACGATGTTATGATTATTACGGTCAGTGTAACGATTACTATGATTATCACGGCTATTATGATTGTTGCTATGATAATTATGATTATAATTATGATTGTCATGATTGTTGTTGTTATCATGACGATTACTATGATTATATTGATTGATAGCATGGTAATCATGATCATCATTCAGATTACTATAGCTATTATGATGAATATCATTATCAGGGCTATTATAATTGTTATTATGGTTGTTTCCAAGTTTATTATGGTTATTGTCATGTTTATTATCATTATTATTATGATTGATATGTTTGTTGTGGTTATTATGACGATTACTATGATTATAATTGTTGATAGCACGATAATTATGATCATCTGTCAGATTACTATAGCTATTATGGTTATTATGGTTATTATGGCTGTTATAATGGTTATTAGGGTTGTTTCCAAGTCTATTATGGTTATTATCATGATTATTATGATTATTATGTTTCTTAGTATGATTGTGAGGATTATTATGATCATTATTATGATAATTCTGGTTATTATGGTTGTTTCGATTATTATGTCTGTAATAACGATTATTAGGTTATTTCCTTGATTATTCTGTTTATTATTACGATGTTATGATTATTACAGTTAGTATAACTATTACTATGACTATTACGGCTATTATGATTGTGCTATGATTATTATGATTATTATTATGATTGTTATGATTGTTGTGGTTATTATGAGGGTTACTATGATTATAATGGTTGATGGCATAGAAATCATGATCATCATTCAGATTACTATAGCTATTATGATTAATACGGTTATCATGGCTATTATAATGGTTATTATGGTTGTTTCCAAGTTTATTATGGTTATTGTCATGTTTATTATCATTATTATTATGATTGTTATGTTTTTTGTGGGGTTTATGACGATTACTATGATTATAATTGTTGATAGTATGGTAATTATGATCATCATTCAGATTACTATAACTATTATGGTTATTATGGTTATTATGGCTATTATAATGGTTATTAGGGTTGTTTCCAAGTCTATTATGGTTATTATCATGATTATTATGATTATTATGTTTCCTAGTATGATTGTGAGAATTATTATGATCATTACTACGATTATTCTGGTTATAATGGTTCTTAAGATTATTATGTCTGTAATAACGATTATTAGGTTATTTCCATGATTATTCTGTATATTATAACGATGTTATGATTATTACAGCCAGTATAACTATTACTATGATTATTACGACCTATTATGAATGTTGCTATGATAATTATGATTATTCCTATGATTGTTATGATTGTCGTGGTTATCATGACGATTACTATGATTATAATGGTTGATAGCATGGTTATTATGGTCATCATTCGGATTACTATGGCTGTTAAGATTATTATGGTTATTATGTCTATTATATTGGTTATTATGGCTGTTTCCAAGTCTATTATGGTTATTATCATGATTGTTATGATTATTATGTTTCTGAGCATGATTATGACGAATACTATGATCATCAATGACATTCTTATGGTGATTACGACTATTACGATTATTATGGCTATAATAACCATTATTAGGTTTTTTTCCTGATCATTCTGTTTATTATTACGATGTTATGACTATTACGGTTAGTATAACTATTACTATGATTATTACGGCTATTATGATGGTTGCTATGATTGTTATGATTGTTGTGGGTATTATGACGATTACTATGATTATAATGGTTGATAGCATGGTTATTATGGTCATCATTCGGATTACTATGGCTATTAAGATTATTATGGTTATTATGTCTATTATATTGGTTATTATGATCGTTTCCAAGTTTATTATGTTTATTATAATGATTATTATGATTATAATGTTGCTTAGTATTACTGTGAGGGTTATTATGATCATTACTATTATTATTCTGGTTATTATGGTTATTAAGATTATTATGGCTGTAATAACGATTATTAGGTTATTTGCATGCTTAGTCTGTATATTATAACGATGTTATGATTATTACGGTCAGTGTAACGATTACTATGATTATCACGGCTATTATGATTGTTGCTATGATAATTATGATTATAATTATGATTGTCATGATTGTTGTGGTTATCATGACGATTATTATGATTATATTGGTTGATAGCATGGTAATCATGATCATCATTCAGATTACTATAGCTATTATGATGAATATCATTATCAGGGCTATTATAATTTTTATTATGGTTGTTTCCAAGTTTATTATGGTTATTATCATGATTATTATGATTATTATGTTTCCTAGTATGATTGTGAGAATTATTATGATCATTACTACGATTATTCTGGTTATAATGGTTATTAAGATTATTATGTCTGTAATAACGATTATTAGGTTATTTCCATGATTATTCTGTATATTATAACGATGTTATGATTATTACAGCCAGTATAACTATTACTATGATTATTACGTCTATTATGACTGTTGCTATGATTATTATGATTATTATTATGATTGTTGTGGTTATTATGACGATTACTATGATTATAATGGTTGATGGCATAGAAATCATGATCATCATTCAGATTACTATAGCTATTATGATTAATACGGTTATCATGGCTATTATAATGGTTATTATGGTTGTTTCCAAGTTTATTATGGCTATTGTCATGTTTATTATCATTATTATTATGATTGTTATGTTTTTTGTGGGGTTTATGACGATTACTATGATTATAATTGTTGATAGCATGGTAATTATGATCATCATTCAGATTACTATAACTATTATGATTATTATGGTTGTTATGGCTAATATAATGGTTATTATGGCTGTTTCCAAGTCTATTATGGTTATTATCATGATTATTATGATTATAATGTTGCTTAGTATTACTGTGAGGGTTATTATGATCATTACTATTATTATTCTGGTTATTATGGTTATTAAGATTATTATGGCTGTAATATCGTTTATTAGGTTATTTCCATGATTATTCTGTTTATTATTACGATGTTATGATTATTACAGTCAGTATAACTATTACTATAATTATTGCGTCTATTATGATTGCTGCTATGATTATTATGATTATTATTATGATTGTTAAGATTGTTGTGGTTATTATGACTATTACTATGATTATAATGGTTGATAGTATGGTAGTTATGATCATCAGTCAGATTAATATAGCTATAATGGTTATTATGGTTACTATGGCTATTATAATGGTTATTAGGGTTGTTTCCTAGTCTATTATGGTTATTATCATGATTATTATGATTATTATGTTTCCTAGTATGATTGTGAGAATTATTATTATCATTACTACGATTATTCTGGTTATAATGGTTATTAAGATTATTATGTCTGTAATAACGATTATTAGGTTATTTCCATGATTATTCTGTATATTATAACGATGTTATGATTATTACAACCAGTATAACTATTACTATGATTATTACGTCTATTATGACTGTTGCTATGATTATTATGATTATTATTATGATTGTCGTGGTTATCATGACGATTACTATGATTATAATGGTTGATAGCATGGTTATTATGGTCATCATTCGGATTACTATGGCTGTTAAGATTATTATGGTTATTATGTCTATTATATTGGTTATTATGGCTGTTTCCAAGTCTATTATGGTTATTATCATGATTATTATGATTATTATGTTTCTGAGCATGATTATGACGAATACTATGATCATCAATGACATTCTTATGGTGATTACGACTATTACGATTATTATGGCTATAATAACCATTATTAGGTTTTTTTCCTGATCATTCTGTTTATTATTACGATATTATGACTATTACGGTTAGTATAACTATTACTATGATTATTACGGCTATTATGATTGTTGCTATGGTAATTATGATTATTATAATGATTTTTATGACTGTTGTGGTTATTATGACGATTACTATGATTATAATGGTTGATAGTATGGTAGTTATGATCATCAGTCAGATTAATATAGCTATAATGGTTATTATGGTTATTATGGCTATTATAATGGTTATTAGGGTTGCTTCCAAGTCTATTTTGGTTATTATCATGATTATTATGATTATTATGTTTCCTAGTATGATTGTGAGAATTATTATGATCATTGTTACGATTATTCTGGTTATAATGGCTATTAAGATTATTATGGTTGTAATAACGAGTATAAGGTTATTTCCATGATTATTCTGTATATTATAACGATGTTATGATTATTACAGTTAGTATAACGATTACTATGATTATTACGGCTATTATGAATGTTGCTATGATTGTTATGATTGTTGTGGGTATTATGACGATTACTATGATTATAATGGTTGATAGCATGGTTATTATGGTCATCATTCGGATTACTATGGCTATTAAGATTATTATGGTTATTATTTCTATTATATTGGTTATTATGATCGTTTCCAAGTCTATTATGTTTATTATAATGATTATT
Source organism: Calliopsis andreniformis (assembly GCF_051401765.1). NCBI lineage: Eukaryota > Metazoa > Arthropoda > Insecta > Hymenoptera > Andrenidae > Calliopsis > Calliopsis andreniformis. The sequence continues at coordinate 107,505 of NW_027480780.1, forward strand.
ATGATTATAATGTTGCTTAGTATTACTGTGAGGGTTATTATGATCATTACTATTATTATTCTGGTTATTATGGTTATTAAGATTATTACGGCTGTAATCACGATTATTAGGTTATTTGCATGATTATTCTGTATATTATAACGATGTTATGATTATTACGGTCAGTGTAACGATTACTATGATTATCACGGCTATTATGATTGTTGCTATGATAATTATGATTATAATTATGATTGTCATGATTGTTGTGGTTATCATGACGATTACTATGATTATATTGGTTGATAGCATGGTAATCATGATCATCATTCAGATTACTATAGCTATTATGATGAATATCATTATCAGGGCTATTATAATGGTTATTACGGTTGTTTCCAAGTCTATTATGGTTATTGCCATGTTTATTATTATTATTATTATTATGATTGTTATGTTTGTTGTCGTTATTATGACGATTACTTTGATTATAGTTGTTGATAGCATGGTAGTTATGATCATCAGTCAGATTATTATAGCTATTACGGTTATTACGGTCATTATGGCTATTATAATGGTTATTAGGGTTGTTTCCAATTCTATTATGGTTATTTTCATGATTATTATGATTATGATGTTTTTTAGTATGATTGTGAGGATTATTATGACCATTATTGTGATAATTCAGCCAGATTACTATAGCTATTATGATTATTATAGTTATTATGGCTATTATAATGGTTATTATGGTTGATTCCCAATCTATTACGGTTATTATCATTATTATTATTATGATTATTATGTTTCTTAGTATGATTATGACGAATATTATGATCATCACTGAGATTCTTACGGCGATTACGACTATTGCGATTATTATGGCTATGATAACGATTATTAGGTTTTTTTCCTGATTATACTGTTTTTTATTACGATGTTATGATTATTACTGTCAGTATAACTATTACTATGATTATTACGTCTATTATGATTGTTCCTATGATTATTATGGCTATTATTATGATTGTTATGATTGTTGTGGTTATCATGATTATTACTATGATTATAATGGATAATAGCATCGTTATTAATGTCATCATTCAGATTACTATGGCTATTAAGATTACTATGGTTGTTATGGCTATTATAATGGTTATTATGATCGTTTCCATGTCTATTAAGGTTATTATTATGATTATTATGATTATAATGTATCATAGTATGTTTGCGATGATTATTACGATCATTATGATGATTATTCTGGTTATTATGGTTATTAAGATTATTATGGCTGTAATATCGTTTATTAGGTTATTTCCATGATTATTCTGTTTATTATTACGATGTTATGATTATTACAGTCAGTATAACTATTACTATAATTATTGCGTCTATTATGATTGCTGCTATGATTATTATGATTATTATTATGATTATTAAGATTGTTGTGGTTATTATGACGATTACTATGATTATAATGGTTGATAGTATGGTAGTTATGATCATCAGTCAGATTAATATAGCTATAATGGTTATTATGGTTATTATGGCTATTATAATGGTTATTAGGGTTGTTTCTAAGTCTATTATGGTTATTATCATGATTATTATGATTATTATGTTTCCTAGTATGATTGTGAGAATTATTATGATCATTACTACGATTATTCTGGTTATAATGGTTATTAAGATTATTATGTCTGTAATAACGATTATTAGGTTATTTCCATGATTATTCTGTATATTATAACGATGTTATGATTATTACAGCCAGTATAACTATTACTATGATTATTACGTCTATTATGACTGTTGCTATGATTATTATGACTATTATTATGATTGTTGTGGTTATTATGACGATTACTATGATTATAATGGTTGATGGCATAGAAATCATGATCATCATTCAGATTACTATAGCTATTATGATTAATACGGTTATCGTGGCTATTATAATGGTTATTATGGTTGTTTCCAAGTTTATTATGGTTATTGTCATGTTTATTATCATTATTATTATGATTGTTATGTTTTTTGTGGGGTTTATGACGATTACTATGATTATAATTGTTGATAGCATGGTAATTATTATCATCATTCAGATTACTATAACTATTAAGGTTATTATGGTTATTATGGCTATTATAATGGTTATTAGGGTTGTTTCCAAGTCTATTATGGTTATTATCATGATTATTATGATTATTATGTTTCCTAGTATGATTGTGAGAATTATTATGATCATTACTACGATTATTCTGGTTATAATGGTTATTAAGATTATTATGTCTGTAATAACGATTATTAGGTTATTTCCATGATTATTCTGTATATTATAACGATGTTATGATTATTACAGCCAGTATAACTATTACTATGATTATTACGTCTATTATGACTGTTGCTATGATTATTATGATTATTATTATGATTGTTGTGGTTATTATGACGATTACTATGATTATAATGGTTGATGGCATAGAAATCATGATCATCATTCAGATTACTATAGCTATTATGATTAATACGGTTATCATGGCTATTATAATGATTATTATGGTTGTTTCCAAGTTTATTATGGTTATTGTCATGTTTATTATCATTATTATTATGATTGTTATGTTTTTTGTGGGGTTTATGACGATTACTATGATTATAATTGTTGATAGCATGGTAATTATGATCATCATTCAGATTAGTATAACTATTATGATTATTATGGTTGTTATGGCTAATATAATGGTTATTATGGCTGTTTCCAAGTCTATTATGGTTATTATCATGATTATTATGATTATTATGTTTCTTAGCATGATTATGACGAATACTATGATCATCAATGACATTCTTATGGTGATTACGACTATTACGATTATTATGGCAATAATAACGATTATTAGGTAATTTCTATGATCATTCTGTTTGTTATTACGATGTTATGACTATTACGGTTAGTATAACTATTACTATGATTATTACGACCTATTATGAATGTTGCTATGATAATTATGATTATTCCTATGATTGTTATGATTGTCGTGGTTATCATGACGATTACTATGATTATAATGGTTGATAGCATGGTTATTATGGTCATCATTCGGATTACTATGGCTGTTAAGATTATTATGGTTATTATGTCTATTATATTGGTTATTATGGCTGTTTCCAAGTGTATTATGGTTATTATCATGATTGTTATGATTATTATGTTTCTGAGCATGATTATGACGAATACTATGATCATCAATGACATTCTTATGGTGATTACGACTATTACGATTATTATGGCTATAATAACCATTATTAGGTTTTTTTCCTGATCATTCTGTTTATTATTACGATGTTATGACTATTACGGTTAGTATAACTATTACTATGATTATTACGGCTATTATGATTGTTGCTATGGTAATTATGATTATTACAATGATTTTTATGACTGTTGTGGTTATTATGACGATTACTATGATTATAATGGTTGATAGTATGGTAGTTATGATCATCAGTCAGATTAATATAGCTATAATGGTTATTATGGTTATTATGGCTATTATAATGGTTATTAGGGTTGTTTCCAAGTCTATTATGGTTATTTTCATGATTATTATGATTATGATGTTTTTTAGTATGATTGTGAGGATTATTATGACCATTATTGTGGTTATTCTGCTTATTATGGTTATTAAGATTATTATGGCTGTAATAACGATTATTAGGTTATTTGCATGATTATTCTGTATATTATAACGATGTTATGATTATTACGGTCAGTGTAACGATTACTATGATTATCACGGCTATTATGATTGTTGCTATGATAATTATGATTATAATTATGATTGTCATGATTGTTGTGGTTACCATGACGATTACTATGATTATATTGGTTGATAGCATGGTAATCGTGATCATCATTCAGATTACTATAGCTATTATGATGAATATCATTATCAGGGCTATTATAATTGTTATTACGGTTGTTTCCAAGTCTATTATGGTTATTGCCATGTTTATTATTATTATTATTATTATGATTGTTATGTTTGTTGTCGTTATTATGACGATTACTTTGATTATAGTTGTTGATAGCATGGTAGTTATGATCATCAGTCAGATTATTATAGCTATTACGGTTATTACGGTCATTATGGCTATTATAATGGTTATTAGGGTTGTTTCCAAGTCTATTATGGTTATTTTCATGATTATTATGATTATGATGTTTTTTAGTATGATTGTGAGGAATATTATGACCATTATTGTGATAATTCAGCCAGATTACTATAGCTATTATGATTATTATAGTTATTATGGCTATTATAATGGTTATTATGGTTGATTCCCAATCTATTACGGTTATTATCATTATTATTATTATGATTATTATGTTTCTTAGTATGATTATGACGAATATTATGATCATCACTGAGATTCTTACGGCGATTACGACTATTGCGATTATTATGGCTATAATAACGATTATTAGGTTTTTTTCCTGATTATTCTGTTTTTTATTACGATGTTATGATTATTACTGTCAGTATAACTATTACTATGATTATTACGTCTATTATGATTGTTCCTATGATTATTATTACTATTATTATGATTGTTATGATTGTTGTGGTTATCATGATTATTACTATGATTATAATGGATAATAGCATCGTTATTATGGTCATCATTCAGATTACTATGGCTATTAAGATTACTATGGTTATTATGGCTATTATAATGGTTATTATGATCGTTTCCATGTCTATTAAGGTTATTATTATGATTATTATGATTATAATGTATCATAGTATGTTTGCGATGATTATTACGATCATTATGATGATTATTCTGGTTATTATGGTTATTAAGATTATTATGGCTGTAATATCGTTTATTAGGTTATTTCCATGATTATTCTGTTTATTATTACGATGCTATGATTATTACAGTCAGTATAACTATTACTATAATTATTGCGTCTATTATGATTGCTGCTATGATTATTATGATTATTATTATGATTGTTAAGATTGTTGTGGTTATTCTGACGATTACTATGATTATAATGGTTGATAGTATGGTAGTTATGATCATCAGTCAGATTAATATAGCTATAATGGTTATTATGGTTATTATGGCTATTATAATGGTTATTAGGGTTGTTTCCAAGTCTATTATGCTTATTATCATGATTATTATGATTATTATGTTTCCTGGTATGATTGTGAGAATTATTATGATCATTAATACGATTATTCTGGTTATAATGGTTATTAAGATTATTATGTCTGTAATAACGATTATTAGGTTATTTCCATGATTATTCTGTATATTATAACGATGTTATGATTATTACAGCCAGTATAACTATTACTATGATTATTACGTCTATTATGACTGTTGCTATGATTATTATGATTATTATTATGATTGTTGTGGTTATTATGACGATTACTATGATTATAATGGTTGATGGCATAGAAATCATGATCATCATTCAGATTACTATAGCTATAATGATTAATACGGTTATCATGGCTATTATAATGGTTATTATGGTTGTTTCCAAGTTTATTATGGTTATTGTCATGTTTATTATCATTATTATTATGATTGTTATGTTTTTTGTGGGGTTTATGACGATTACTATGATTATAATTGTTGATGGCATGGTAATTATGATCATCATTCAGATTACTATAACTATTATGGTTATTATGGTTATTATGGCTATTATAATGGTTATTAGGGTTGTTTCCAAGTCTATTATGCTTATTATATCATGATTGCTATGATTATCATGTTTCTTAGTATGATTGTGAGAATTATTATGATCATTACTACGATTATTCTGGTTATAATGGTTATTAAGATTATTATGTCTGTAATAACGATTATTAGGTTATTTCCATGATTATTCTGTATATTATAACGATGTTATGATTATTACAGCCAGTATAACTATTACTATGATTATTACGACCTATTATGAATGTTGCTATGATAATTATGATTATTCCTATGATTGTTATGATTGTCGTGGTTATCATGACGATTACTATGATTATAATGGTTGATAGCATGGTTATTATGATCATCATTCGGATTACTATGGCTGTTAAGATTATTATGGTTATTATGTCTATTATATTGGTTATTATGGCTGTTTCCAAGTCTATTATGGTTATTATCATGATTGTTATGATTATTATGCTTCTGAGCATGATTATGACGAATACTATGATCATCAATGACATTCTTATGGTGATTACGACTATTACGATTATTATGGCTATAATAACCATTATTAGGTTTTTTTCCTGATCATTCTGTTTATTATTACGATGTTATGACTATTACGGTTAGTATAACTATTACTATGATTATTACGGCTATTATGATTGTTGCTATGGTAATTATGATTATTATAATGATTTTTATGACTGTTGTGGTTATTATGACGATTACTATGATTATAATGGTTGATAGTATGGTAGTTATGATCATCAGTCAGATTAATATAGCTATAATGGTTATTATGGTTATTATGGCTATTATAATGGTTATTAGGGTTGTTTCCAAGTCTATTATGGTTATTATCATGATTATTATGATTATTATGTTTCCTAGTATGATTGTGAGAATTATTATGATCATTGTTACGATTATGCTGGTTATAATGGCTATTAAGATTATTATGGTTGTAATAACGAGTATAGGTTATTTCCATGATTATTCTGTTTATTATTACGATGTTATGATTATTACAGTCAGTATAACTATTACTATAATTATTGCGTCTATTATGATTGCTGCTATGATTATTATGATTATTATTATGATTGTTAAGATTGTTGTGGTTATTCTGACGATTATTATGATTATAATGGTTGATAGTATGGTAGTTATGATCATCAGTCAGATTAATATAGCTATAATGGTTATTATGGTTATTATGGCTATTATAATGGTTATTAGGGTTGTTTCCAAGTCTATTATGGTTATTATCATGATTATTATGATTATTATATTCGTAGTATGATTGTGAGAATTATTATGATCATTGTTACGATTATTCTGGTTATAATGGCTATTAAGATTATTATGGTTGTAATAACGAGTATTAGGTTATTTCCATGATTATTCTGTATATTATAACGATGTTATGATTATTACAGTTAGTATAACGATTACTATGATTATTACGGCTATTGTGATTGTTGCTATGATTGTTATGATTGTTGTGGGTATTATGACGATTACTATGATTATAATGGTTGATAGCATGGTTATTATGGCCATCATTCGGATTACTATGGCTATTAAGATTATTATGGTTATTATGTCTATTATATTGGTTATTATGATCGTTTCCAAGTCAATTATGTTTATTATAATGATTATTATGATTATAATGTTGCTTAGTATTACTGTGAGGGTTATTATGATCATTACTATTATTATTCTGGTTATTATGGTTATTAAGATTATTATGGCTGTAATAACGATTATTAGGTTATTTGCATGATTATTCTGTATATTATAACGATGTTATGATTATTACGGTCAGTGTAACGATTACTATGATTATCACGGCTATTATGATTGTTGCTATGATAATTATGATTATAATTATGATTGTCATGATTGTTGTGGTTATCATGACGATTACTATGATTACATTGGTTGATAGCATGGTAATCATGATCATCATTCAGATTACTATAGCTATTATGATGAATATCATTATCAGGGCTATTATAATTGTTATTATGGTTGTTTCCAAGTTTATTATGGTTATTGTCATGTTTATTATCATTATTATTATGATTGATATGTTTGTTGTGGTTATTATGACGATTACTATGATTATAATTGTTGATAGCACGATAATTATGATCATCAGTCAGATTACTATAGCTATTATGGTTATTATGGTTATTATGGCTGTTATAATGGTTATTAGGGTTGTTTCCAAGTCTATTATGGTTATTTTCATGATTATTATGATTATGATGTTTTTTTGTATGATTGTGAGGATTATTATGACCATTATTGTGGTTATTCTGCTTATTATGGTTATTAAGATTATTATGGCTGTAATAACGATTATTAGGTTATTTGCATGATTATTCTGTATATTATAACGATGTTATGATTATTACGGTCAGTGTAACGATTACTATGATTATCACGGCTATTATGATTGTTGCTATGATAATTATGATTATAATTATGATTGTCATGATTGTTGTGGTTATCATGACGATTACTATGATTATATTGGTTGATAGCATGGTAATCATGATCATCATTCAGATTACTATAGCTATTATGATGAATATCATTATCAGGGCTATTATAATTGTTATTACGGTTGTTTCCAAGTCTATTATGGTTATTGCCATGTTTATTATTATTATTATTATTATGATTGTTATGTTTGTTGTCGTTATTATGACGATTACTTTGATTATAGTTGTTGATAGCATGGTAGTTATGATCATCAGTCAGATTATTATAGCTATTACGGTTATTACGGTCATTATGGCTATTATAATGGTTATTAGGGTTGTTTCCAAGTCTATTATGGTTATTTTCATGATTATTATGATTATGATGTTTTTTAGTATGATTGTGAGGATTATTATGACCATTATTGTGATAATTCAGCCAGATTACTATAGCTATTATGATTATTATAGTTATTATGGCTATTATAATGGTTATTATGGTTGATTCCCAATCTATTACGGTTATTATCATTATTATTATTATGATTATTATGTTTCTTAGTATGATTATGACGAATATTATGATCATCACTGAGATTCTTACGGCGATTACGACTATTGCGATTATTATGGCTATAATAACGATTATTAGGTTTTTTTCCTGATTATTCTGTTTTTTATTACGATGTTATGATTATTACTGTCAGTATAACTATTACTATGATTATTACGTCTATTATGATTGTTCCTATGATTATTATTACTATTATTATGATTGTTATGATTGTTGTGGTTATCATGATTATTACTATGATTATAATGGATAATAGCATCGTTATTATGGTCATCATTCAGATTACTATGGCTATTAAGATTACTATGGTTATTATGGCTATTATAATGGTTATTATGATCGTTTCCATGTCTATTAAGGTTATTATTATGATTATTATGATTATAATGTATCATAGTATGTTTGCGATGATTATTACGATCATTATGATGATTATTCTGGTTATTATGGTTATTAAGATTATTATGGCTGTAATATCGTTTATTAGGTTATTTCCATGATTATTCTGTTTATTATTACGATGCTATGATTATTACAGTCAGTATAACTATTACTATAATTATTGCGTCTATTATGATTGCTGCTATGATTATTATGATTATTATTATGATTGTTAAGATTGTTGTGGTTATTCTGACGATTACTATGATTATAATGGTTGATAGTATGGTAGTTATGATCATCAGTCAGATTAATATAGCTATAATGGTTATTATGGTTATTATGGCTATTATAATGGTTATTAGGGTTGTTTCCAAGTCTATTATGCTTATTATCATGATTATTATGATTATTATGTTTCCTGGTATGATTGTGAGAATTATTATGATCATTAATACGATTATTCTGGTTATAATGGTTATTAAGATTATTATGTCTGTAATAACGATTATTAGGTTATTTCCATGATTATTCTGTATATTATAACGATGTTATGATTATTACAGCCAGTATAACTATTACTATGATTATTACGTCTATTATGACTGTTGCTATGATTATTATGATTATTATTATGATTGTTGTGGTTATTATGACGATTACTATGATTATAATGGTTGATGGCATAGAAATCATGATCATCATTCAGATTACTATAGCTATAATGATTAATACGGTTATCATGGCTATTATAATGGTTATTATGGTTGTTTCCAAGTTTATTATGGTTATTGTCATGTTTATTATCATTATTATTATGATTGTTATGTTTTTTGTGGGGTTTATGACGATTACTATGATTATAATTGTTGATGGCATGGTAATTATGATCATCATTCAGATTACTATAACTATTATGGTTATTATGGTTATTATGGCTATTATAATGGTTATTAGGGTTGTTTCCAAGTCTATTATGCTTATTATCATGATTGCTATGATTATCATGTTTCTTAGTATGATTGTGAGAATTATTATGATCATTACTACGATTATTCTGGTTATAATGGTTATTAAGATTATTATGTCTGTAATAACGATTATTAGGTTATTTCCATGATTATTCTGTATATTATAACGATGTTATGATTATTACAGCCAGTATAACTATTACTATGATTATTACGACCTATTATGAATGTTGCTATGATAATTATGATTATTCCTATGATTGTTATGATTGTCGTGGTTATCATGACGATTACTATGATTATAATGGTTGATAGCATGGTTATTATGATCATCATTCGGATTACTATGGCTGTTAAGATTATTATGGTTATTATGTCTATTATATTGGTTATTATGGCTGTTTCCAAGTCTATTATGGTTATTATCATGATTGTTATGATTATTATGCTTCTGAGCATGATTATGACGAATACTATGATCATCAATGACATTCTTATGGTGATTACGACTATTACGATTATTATGGCTATAATAACCATTATTAGGTTTTTTTCCTGATCATTCTGTTTATTATTACGATGTTATGACTATTACGGTTAGTATAACTATTACTATGATTATTACGGCTATTATGATTGTTGCTATGGTAATTATGATTATTATAATGATTTTTATGACTGTTGTGGTTATTATGACGATTACTATGATTATAATGGTTGATAGTATGGTAGTTATGATCATCAGTCAGATTAATATAGCTATAATGGTTATTATGGTTATTATGGCTATTATAATGGTTATTAGGGTTGTTTCCAAGTCTATTATGGTTATTATCATGATTATTATGATTATTATGTTTCCTAGTATGATTGTGAGAATTATTATGATCATTGTTACGATTATGCTGGTTATAATGGCTATTAAGATTATTATGGTTGTAATAACGAGTATTAGGTTATTTCCATGATTATTCTGTTTATTATTACGATGTTATGATTATTACAGTCAGTATAACTATTACTATAATTATTGCGTCTATTATGATTGCTGCTATGATTATTATGATTATTATTATGATTGTTAAGATTGTTGTGGTTATTCTGACGATTATTATGATTATAATGGTTGATAGTATGGTAGTTATGATCATCAGTCAGATTAATATAGCTATAATGGTTATTATGGTTATTATGGCTATTATAATGGTTATTAGGGTTGTTTCCAAGTCTATTATGGTTATTATCATGATTATTATGATTATTATATTTCGTAGTATGATTGTGAGAATTATTATGATCATTGTTACGATTATTCTGGTTATAATGGCTATTAAGATTATTATGGTTGTAATAACGAGTATTAGGTTATTTCCATGATTATTCTGTATATTATAACGATGTTATGATTATTACAGTTAGTATAACGATTACTATGATTATTACGGCTATTGTGATTGTTGCTATGATTGTTATGATTGTTGTGGGTATTATGACGATTACTATGATTATAATGGTTGATAGCATGGTTATTATGGCCATCATTCGGATTACTATGGCTATTAAGATTATTATGGTTATTATGTCTATTATATTGGTTATTATGATCGTTTCCAAGTCAATTATGTTTATTATAATGATTATTATGATTATAATGTTGCTTAGTATTACTGTGAGGGTTATTATGATCATTACTATTATTATTCTGGTTATTATGGTTATTAAGATTATTATGGCTGTAATAACGATTATTAGGTTATTTGCATGATTATTCTGTATATTATAACGATGTTATGATTATTACGGTCAGTGTAACGATTACTATGATTATCACGGCTATTATGATTGTTGCTATGATAATTATGATTATAATTATGATTGTCATGATTGTTGTGGTTATCATGACGATTACTATGATTACATTGGTTGATAGCATGGTAATCATGATCATCATTCAGATTACTATAGCTATTATGATGAATATCATTATCAGGGCTATTATAATTGTTATTATGGTTGTTTCCAAGTTTATTATGGTTATTGTCATGTTTATTATCATTATTATTATGATTGATATGTTTGTTGTGGTTATTATGACGATTACTATGATTATAATTGTTGATAGCACGATAATTATGATCATCAGTCAGATTACTATAGCTATTATGGTTATTATGGTTATTATGGCTGTTATAATGGTTATTAGGGTTGTTTCCAAGTCTATTATGGTTATTTTCATGATTATTATGATTATGATGTTTTTTTGTATGATTGTGAGGATTATTATGACCATTATTGTGGTTATTCTGCTTATTATGGTTATTAAGATTATTATGGCTGTAATAACGATTATTAGGTTATTTGCATGATTATTCTGTATATTATAACGATGTTATGATTATTACGGTCAGTGTAACGATTACTATGATTATCACGGCTATTATGATTGTTGCTATGATAATTATGATTATAATTATGATTGTCATGATTGTTGTGGTTATCATGACGATTACTATGATTATATTGGTTGATAGCATGGTAATCATGATCATCATTCAGATTACTATAGCTATTATGATGAATATCATTATCAGGGCTATTATAATTGTTATTACGGTTGTTTCCAAGTCTATTATGGTTATTGCCATGTTTATTATTATTATTATTATTATGATTGTTATGTTTGTTGTCGTTATTATGACGATTACTTTGATTATAGTTGTTGATAGCATGGTAGTTATGATCATCAGTCAGATTATTATAGCTATTACGGTTATTACGGTCATTATGGCTATTATAATGGTTATTAGGGTTGTTTCCAAGTCTATTATGGTTATTTTCATGATTATTATGATTATGATGTTTTTTAGTATGATTGTGAGGATTATTATGACCATTATTGTGATAATTCAGCCAGATTACTATAGCTATTATGATTATTATAGTTATTATGGCTATTATAATGGTTATTATGGTTGATTCCCAATGTATTACGGTTACTATCATTATTATTATTATGATTATTATGTTTCTTAGTATGATTATGACGAATATTATGATCATCACTGAGATTCTTACGGCGATTACGACTATTGCGATTATTATGGCTATAATAACGATTATTAGGTTTTTTTCCTGATTATTCTGTTTTTTATTACGATGTTATGATTATTACTGTCAGTATAACTATTACTATGATTATTACGTCTATTATGATTGTTCCTATGATTATTATTACTATTATTATGATTGTTATGATTGTTGTGGTTATCATGATTATTACTATGATTATAATGGATAATAGCATCGTTATTATGGTCATCATTCAGATTACTATGGCTATTAAGATTACTATGGTTATTATGGCTATTATAATGGTTATTATGATCGTTTCCATGTCTATTAAGGTTATTATTATGATTATTATGATTATAATGTATCATAGTATGTTTGCGATGATTATTACGATCATTATGATGATTATTCTGGTTATCATGGTTATTAAGATTATTATGGCTGTAATATCGTTTATTAGGTTATTTCCATGATTATTCTGTTTATTATTACGATGCTATGATTATTACAGTCAGTATAACTATTACTATAATTATTGCGTCTATTATGATTGCTGCTACGATTATTATGATTATTATTATGATTGTTAAGATTGTTGTGGTTATTCTGACGATTACTATGATTATAATGGTTGATAGTATGGTAGTTATGATCATCAGTCAGATTAATATAGCTATAATGGTTATTATGGTTATTATGGCTATTATAATGGTTATTAGGGTTGTTTCCAAGTCTATTATGGTTATTATCATGATTATTATGATTATTATGTTTCCTAGTATGATTGTGAGAATTATTATGATCATTAATACGATTATTCTGGTTATAATGGTTATTAAGATTATTATGTCTGTAATAACGATTATTAGGTTATTTCCATGATTATTCTGTATATTATAACGATGTTATGATTATTACAGCCAGTATAACTATTACTATGATTATTACGTCTATTATGACTGTTGCTATGATTATTATGATTATTATTATGATTGTTGTGGTTATTATGACGATTACTATGATTATAATGGTTGATGGCATAGAAATCATGATCATCATTCAGATTACTATAGCTATAATGATTAATACGGTTATCATGGCTATTATAATGGTTATTATGGTTGTTTCCAAGTTTATTATGGTTATTGTCATGTTTATTATCATTATTATTATGATTGTTATGTTTTTTGTGGGGTTTATGACGATTACTATGATTATAATTGTTGATGGCATGGTAATTATGATCATCATTCAGATTACTATAACTATTATGGTTATTATGGTTATTATGGCTATTACAATGGTTATTAGGGTTGTTTCCAAGTCTATTATGCTTATTATCATGATTGCTATGATTATCATGTTTCTTAGTATGATTGTGAGAATTATTATGATCATTACTACGATTATTCTGGTTATAATGGTTATTAAGATTATTATGTCTGTAATAACGATTATTAGGTTATTTCCATGATTATTCTGTATATTATAACGATGTTATGATTATTACAGCCAGTATAACTATTACTATGATTATTACGTCTATTATGACTGTTGCTATGATTATTATGATTATTAGTATGATTGTCCTGGTTATCATGACGATTACTATGATTATAATGGTTGATAACATGGTTATTATGGTCATCATTCGGATTACTATGGCTGTTAAGATTATTATGGTTATTATGTCTATTATATTGGTTATTAAGGCTGTTTCCAAGTCTATTATGGTTATTATCATGATTGTTATGATTATTATGTTTCTGAGCATGATTATGACGAATACTATGATCATCAATGACATTCTTATGGTGATTACGACTATTACGATTATTATGGCTATAATAACCATTATTAGGTTTTCTTCCTGATCATTCTGTTTATTATTACGATGTTATGACTATAACGGTTAGTATAACTATTACTATGATTATTACGGCTATTATGATTGTTGCTATGGTAATTATGATTATTATAATGATTTTTATGACTGTTGTGGTTATTATGACGATTACTATGATTATAATGGTTGATAGTATGGTAGTTATGATCATCAGTCAGATTAATATAGCTATAATGGTTATTATGGTTATTATGGCTATTATAATGGTTATTAGGGTTGTTTCCAAGTCTATTATGGTTATTATCATGATTATTATGATTATTATGTTTCCTAGTATGATTGTGAGAATTATTATGATCATTGTTACGATTATTCTGGTTATAATGGCTATTAAGATTATTATGGTTGTAATAACGAGTATTAGGTTATTTCCATGATTATTCTGTATATTATAACGATGTTATGATTATTACAGTTAGTATAACGATTACTATGATTATTACGGCTATTATGATTGTTGCTATGATTGTTATGATTGTTGTGGGTATTATGACGATTACTATGATTATAATGGTTGATAGCATGGTTATTATGGTCATCATTCGGATTACTATGGCTATTAAGATTATTATGGTTATTATGTCTATTATATTGGTTATTATGATCGTTTCCAAGTCTATTATGTTTATTATAATGATTATTATGATTATAATGTTGCTTAGTATTACTGTGAGGGTTATTATGATCATTACTATTATTATTCTGGTTATTATGGTTATTAAGATTATTATGGCTGTAATAACGATTATTAGGTTATTTGCATGATTATTCTGTATATTATAACGATGTTATGATTATTACGGTCAGTGTAACGATTACTATGATTATCACGGCTATTATGATTGTTGCTATGATAATTATGATTATAATTATGATTGTCATGATTGTTGTGGTTATCATGACGATTACTATGATTATATTGCTTGATAGCATGGTAATCATGATCATCATTCAGATTACTATAGCTATTATGATGAATATCATTATCAGGGCTATTAAAATTGTTATTATGGTTGTTTCCAAGTTTATTATGGTTATTGTCATGTTTATTATCATTATTATTATGATTGATATGTTTGTTGTGGTTATTATGACGATTACTATGATTATAATTGTTGATAGCACGATAATTATGATCATCAGTCAGATTACTATAGCTATTATGGTTATTATGGTTATTATGGCTGTTATAATGGTTATTAGGGTTGTTTCCAAGTCTATTATGGTTATTATCATGATTATTATGATTATTATGTTTCTTAGTATGATTGTGAGAATTATTATGATCATTACTACGATTATTCTGGTTATAATGGTTATTAAGATTATTATGTCTGTAATAACGATTATTAGGTTATTTCCATGATTATTCTGTATATTATAACGATGTTATGATTATTACAGCCAGTATAACTATTACTATGATTATTACGTCTATTATGACTGTTGCTATGATTATTATGATTATTATTATGATTGTCCTGGTTATCATGACGATTACTATGATTATAATGGTTGATAGCATGGTTATTATGGTCATCATTCGGATTACTATGGCTGTTAAGATTATTATGGTTATTATGTCTATTATATTGGTTATTATGCCTGTTTCCAAGTCCATTATGGTTATTATCATGATTATTATGATTATTATGTTTCTGAGCATGATTATGACGAATACTATGATCATCAATGACATTCTTATGGTGATTACGACTATTACGATTATTATGGCTATAATAACCATTATTAGGTTTTCTTCCTGATCATTCTGTTTATTATTACGATGTTATGACTATTACGGTTAGTATAACTATTACTATGATTATTACGGCTATTATGATTGTTGCTATGGTAATTATGATTATTATAATGATTTTTATGACTGTTGTGGTTATTATGACGATTACTATGATTATAATGGTTGATAGTATGGTAGTTATGATCATCAGTCAGATTAATATAGCTATAATGGTTATTATGGTTATTATGGCTATTATAATGGTTATTAGGGTTGTTTCCAAGTCTATTATGGTTATTATCATGATTATTATGATTATTATGTTTCCTAGTATGATTGTGAGAATTATTATGATCATTGTTACGATTATTCTGGTTATAATGGCTATTAAGATTATTATGGTTGTAATAACGAGTATTAGGTTATTTCCATGATTATTCTGTATATTATAACGATGTTATGATTATTACAGTTAGTATAACGATTACTATGATTATTACGGCTATTATGATTGTTGCTATGATTCTTATGATTGTTGTGGGTATTATGACGATTACTACGATTATAATGGTTGATAGCATGGTTATTATGGTCATCATTCGGATTACTATGGCTATTAAGATTATTATGGTTATTATGTCTATTATATTGGTTATTATGATCGTTTCCAAGTCTATTATGTTTATTATAATGATTATTATGATTATAATGTTGCGTAGTATTACTGTGAGGGTTATTATGATCATTACTATTATTATTCTGGTTATTATGGTTATTAAGATTATTATGGCTGTAATAACGATTATTAGGTTATTTGCATGATTATTCTGTATATTATAACGATGTTATGATTATTACGGTCAGTGTAACGATTACTATGATTATCACGGCTATTATGATTGTTGCTATGATAATTATGATTATAATTATGATTGTCATGATTGTTGTGGTTATCATGACGATTACTATGATTATATTGGTTGATAGCATGGTAATCATGATCATCATTCAGATTACTATAGCTATTATGATAAATATCATTATCAGGGCTATTATAATTGTTGTTATGGTTGTTTCCAAGTTTATTATGGTTATTGTCATGTTTATTATCATTATTATTATGATTGATATGTTTGTTGTGGTTATTATGACGATTACTATGATTATAATTGTTGATAGCACGATAATTATGATCATCAGTCAGATTACTATAGCTATTATGGTTATTACGGTTATTATGGCTGTTATAATGGTTATTAGGGTTGTTTCCAATTCTATTATGGTTATTGCCATGTTTATTATTATTATTATTATTATGATTGTTATGTTTGTTGTCGTTACTATGACGATTACTTTGATTATAGTTGTTGATAGCATGGTAATCATGATCATCATTCAGATTAGTATAGCTATTATGATGAATATCATTATCAGGGCTATTATAATTGTTATTATGGTTGTATCCAAGTTTATTATGGTTATTGTCATGTTTATTATCATTATTATTACGATTGATATGTTTGTTGTGGTTATTATGACGATTACTATGATTATAATTGTTGATAGCACGATAATTATGATCATCAGTCAGATTACTATAGCTATTATGGTTATTATGGTTATTATGGCTGTTATAATGGTTATTAGGGTTGTTTCCAAGTCTATTATGGTTATTATCATGATTATTATGATTATTATGTTTCTTAGTATGATTGTGAGGATTATTATGATCATCACTGAGATTCTTATGGTGATTACGACTATTATGATTATTATGGCTATAATAACGATTATTACGCTATTTCCATGATTATTCTGTTTATTATTACAATGTTATGATTGCTACAGTTAGTATAACTATTACTATGGTAATTACGTCTATTATGATTTTTGCTATGATTATTATGACTATTATTATGATTGTTATGATTTTTGTGGTTATTATGACGATTACTATGATTATAATGGTTGATAGCATGGTAATCATGATCATCATTCAGATTACTATAGCTATTATGATTAATATGGTTATCATGGCTATTATAATGGTTATTATGGTTGTTTCCAAGTCTATTATGGTTATTGCCATGTTTATTATTATTATTATTATTATGATTGTTATGTTTGTTGTCGTTATTATGACGATTACTTTGATTATAGTTGTTGATAGCATGGTAGTTATGATCATCAGTCAGATTATTATAGCTATTACGGTTATTACGGTCATTATGGCTATTATAATGGTTATTAGGGTTGTTTCCAAGTCTATTATGGTTATTTTCATGATTATTATGATTATGATGTTTTTTAGTATGATTGTGAGGATTATTATGACCATTATTGTGATAATTCAGCCAGATTACTATAGCTATTATGATTATTATAGTTATTATGGCTATTATAATGGTTATTATGGTTGATTCCCAATCTATTACGGTTATTATCATTATTATTATTATGATTATTATGTTTCTTAGTATGATTATGACGAATATTATGATCATCACTGAGATTCTTACGGCGATTACGACTATTGCGATTATTATGGCTATAATAACGATTATTAGGTTTTTTTCCTGATTATTCTGTTTTTTATTACGATGTTATGATTATTACTGTCAGTATAACTATTACTATGATTATTACGTCTATTATGATTGTTCCTATGATTATTATGGCTATTATTATGATTGTTATGATTGTTGTGGTTATCATGATTATTACTATGATTATAATGGATAATAGCATCGTTATTATGGTCATCATTCAGATTACTATGGCTATTAAGATTACTATGGTTATTATGGCTATTATAATGGTTATTATGATCGTTTCCATGTCTATTAAGGTTATTATTATGATTATTATGATTATAATGTATCATAGTATGTTTGCGATGATTATTACGATCATTATGATGATGATTCTGGTTATTATGGTTATTAAGATTATTATGGCTGTAATATCGTTTATTAGGTTATTTCCATGATTATTCTGTTTATTATTACGATGTTATGATTATTACAGTCAGTATAACTATTACTATAATTATTGCGTCTATTATGATTGCTGCTATGATTATTATGATTATTATTATGATTGTTAAGATTGTTGTGGTTATTCTGACGATTACTATGATTATAATGGTTGATAGTATGGTAGTTATGATCATCAGTCAGATTAATATAGCTATAATGGTTATTATGGTTATTATGGCTATTATAATGGTTATTAGTGTTGTTTCCAAGTCTATTATGGTTATTATCATGATTATTATGATTATTATGTTTCCTAGTATGATTGTGAGAATTATTATGATCATTACTACGATTATTCTGGTTATAATGGTTATTAAGATTATTATGTCTGTAATAACGGTTATTAGGTTATTTCCATGATTAATCTGTATATTATAACGATGTTATGATTATTACAGCCAGTATAACTGTTACTATGATTATTACGTCTATTATGACTGTTGCTATGATTATTATGATTATTATTATGATTGTTGTGGTTATTATGACGATTACTATGATTATAATGGTTGATGGCATAGAAATCATGATCATCATTCAGATTACTATAGCTATAATGATTAATACGGTTATCATGGCTATTATAATGGTTATTATGGTTGTTTCCAAGTTTATTATGGTTATTGTCATGTTTATTATCATTATTATTATGATTGTTATGTTTTTTGTGGGGTTTATGACGATTACTATGATTATACTCGTTGATAGCATGGTAATTATGATCATCATTCAGATTACTATAACTATTATGGTTATTATGGTTATTATGGCTATTATAATGGTTATTAGGGTTGTTTCCAAGTCTATTATGCTTATTATCATGATTACTATGATTATTATGTTTCTTAGTATGATTGTGAGAATTATTATGATCATTACTACGATTATTCTGGTTATAATGGTTATTAAGATTATTATGTCTGTAATAACGATTATTAGGTTATTTCCATGATTATTCTGTATATTATAACGATGTTATGATTATTACAGCCAGTATAACTATTACTATGATTATTACGTCTATTATGACTGTTGCTATGATTATTATGATTATTATTTTGATTGTCCTGGTTATCATGACGATTACTATGATTATAATGGTTGATAGCATGGTTATTATGGTCATCATTCGGATTACTATGGCTGTTAAGATTATTATGGTTATTATGTCTATTATATTGGTTATTAAGGCTGTTTCCAAGTCTATTATGTTTATTATCATGATTGTTATGATTATTATGTTTCTGAGCATGATTATGACGAATACTATGATCATCAATGACATTCTTATGGTGATTACGACTATTACGATTATTATGGCTATAATAACCATTATTAGGTTTTCTTCCTGATCATTCTGTTTATTATTACGATGTTATGACTATTACGGTTAGTATAACTATTACTATGATTATTATGGCTATTATGATTGCTGCTATGGTAATTATGATTATTATAATGATTTTTATGACTGTTGTGGTTATTATGACAATTACTATGATTATAATGGTTGATAGTATGGTAGTTATGATCATGAGTCAGATTAATATAGCTATAATGGTTATTATGGTTATTATGACTATTATAATGGTTATTAGGGTTGTTTCCAAGTCTATTATGGTTATTATCATGATTATTATGATTATTATGTTTCCTAGTATGATTGTGAGAATTATTATGATCATTGTTACGATTATTCTGGTTATAATGGCTATTAAGATTATTATGGTTGTAATAACGAGTATTAGGTTATTTCCATGATTATTCTGTATATTATAACGATGTTATGATTATTACAGTTAGTATAACGATTACTATGATTATTACGGCTATTATGATTGTTGCTATGATTGTTATGATTGTTGTGGGTATTATGACGATTACTATGATTATAATGGTTGATAGCATGGTTATTATGGTCATCATTCGGATTACTATGGCTATTAAGATTATTATGGTTATTATGTCTATTATATTGGTTATTATGATCGTTTCCAAGTCTATTATGTTTATTATAATGATTATTATGATTATAATGTTGCGTAGTATTACTGTGAGGGTTATTATGATCATTACTATTATTATTCTGGTTATTATGGTTATTAAGATTATTATGGCTGTAATAACGATTATTAGGTTATTTGCATGATTATTCTGTATATTATAACGATGTTATGATTATTACGGTCAGTGTAACGATTACTATGATTATCACGGCTATTATGATTGTTGCTATGATAATTATGATTATAATTATGATTGTCATGATTGTTGTGGTTATCATGACGATTACTATGATTATATTGGTTGATAGCATGGTAATCATGATCATCATTCAGATTACTATAGCTATTATGATAAATATCATTATCAGGGCTATTATAATTGTTGTTATGGTTGTTTCCAAGTTTATTATGGTTATTGTCATGTTTATTATCATTATTATTATGATTGATATGTT
Organism: Calliopsis andreniformis; assembly: GCF_051401765.1. Taxonomy (NCBI): domain Eukaryota; kingdom Metazoa; phylum Arthropoda; class Insecta; order Hymenoptera; family Andrenidae; genus Calliopsis; species Calliopsis andreniformis. The sequence goes on from NW_027480780.1 coordinate 129,865, forward strand.
TGTTGTGGTTATTATGACGATTACTATGATTATAATTGTTGATAGCACGATAATTATGATCATCAGTCAGATTACTATAGCTATTATGGTTATTACGGTTATTATGGCTGTTATAATGGTTATTAGGGTTGTTTCCAATTCTATTATGGTTATTGCCATGTTTATTATTATTATTATTATTATGATTGTTATGTTTGTTGTCGTTACTATGACGATTACTTTGATTATAGTTGTTGATAGCATGGTAGTTATGATCATCAGTCAGATTATTATAGCTATTACGGTTATTACGGTCATTATGGCTATTATAATGGTTATTAGGGTTGTTTCCAAGTCTATTATGGTTATTTTCATGATTATTATGATTATGATGTTTTTTAGTATGATTGTGAGGATTATTATGACCATTATTGTGGTTATTCTGCTTATTATGGTTATTAAGAATTATATGGCTGTAATAACGATTATTAGGCTATTTGCATGATTATTCTGTTTATCATTACGATGTTATGATAATTACAGTCAGTATAACCATTACCATAATTATTACGTCTATTATGATTGTTCCTATGATTACTATGACTATTATTATGATTGTTATGATTGTTGTGGTTATTATGACGATTACCATGATTATAATTGTTGATAGCATGGTAATTATGATCATCAGTCAGATTACTATAGTTATTATGGTTATTATGGTTATTATGGCTATTATAATGGTTATTAGGGCTGTTTCCAAGTCTATTATGGTTATTATCATGATTATTATGATTATTATGTTTCTTAGTATGATTGTGAGGATTATTATGATCATTATTATGATAATTCTGGTTATTATGGTTGTTTAGATTATTATGTATGTAATAACGATTATTAGGTTATTTCCTTGATTATTCTGTATATCATAACGATGTTATGATTATTACAGCCAGTATAACTATTACTATGATTATTACGTCTATTATGACTGTTGCTATGATTATTATGATTATTATTATGATTGTTGTGGTTATTATGACGATTACTATGATTATAATGGTTGGTGGCATAGAAATCATTATCATCATTCAGATTACTATAGCTATTATGATGAATATCATTATCAGGGCTATTATAATTGTTATTATGGTTGTTTCCAAGTTTATTATGGTTAGTGTCATGTTTATTATCATTATTAATATGATTGATATGTTTGTTGTGGTTATTATGACGATTACTATGATTATAATTGTTGATAGCACGATAATTATGATCATCAGTCAGATTACTATAGCTATTATGGTTATTATGGTTATTATGGCTGTTATAATGGTTATTAGGGTTGTTTCCAAGTCTATTATGGTTATTATCATGATTATTATGATTATTATGTTTCTTAGTATGATTGTGAGGATTATTATGATCATCACTGAGATTCTTATGGTGATTACGACTATTATGATTATTATGGCTATAATAACGATTATTACGCTATTTCCATGATTATTCTGTTTATTATTACAATGTTATGATTGCTACAGTTAGTATAACTATTACTATGCTAATTACGTCTATTATGACTTTTGCTATGATTATTATGACTATTATTATGATTGTTATGATTTTTGTGGTTATTATGACGATTACTATGATTATAATGGTTGATAGCATGGTAATCATGATCATCATTCAGATTACTATAGCTATTATGATTAATATGGTTATCATGGCTATTATAATGGTTATTACGGTTGTTTCCAAGTCTGTTATGGTTATTGCCATGTTTATTATTATTATTATTATTATGATTGTTATGTTTGTTGTCGTTATTATGACGATTACCTTGATTATAGTTGTTGATAGCATGGTAGTTATGATCATCAGTCAGATTATTATAGCTATTACGGTTATTACGGTCATTATGGCTATTATAATGGTTATTACGGTTGTTTCCAAGTCTATTATGGTTATTTTCATGATTATTATGATTATGATGTTTTTTAGTATGATTGTGAGGATTATTATGACCATTATTGTGGTTATTCAGCCAGATTACTATAGCTATTATGATTATTATGGTTATTATGGCTATTATAATGGTTATTATGGTTGATTCCCAATCTATTACGGTTATTATCATTATTATTATTATGATTATTATGTTTCTTAGTATGATTATGACGAATATTATGATCATCACTGAGATTCTTACGGCGATTACGACTATTGCGATTATTATGGCTATAATAACGATTATTAGGTTTTTTTCCTGATTATTCTGTTTTTTATTACGATGTTATGATTATTACTGTCAGTATAACTATTACTATGATTATTACGTCTATTATGATTGTTGCTATGATTATTATGATTATTATTATGATTGTTAAGATTGTTGTGGTTATTATGACGATTACTATGATTATAATGGTTGATAGTATGGTAGTTATGATCATCAGTCAGATTAATATAGCTATAATGGTTATTATGGTTATTATGGCTATTATAATGGTTATTAGGGTTGTTTCCAAGTCTATTTGGTTATTATCATGATTATTATGATTATTATGTTTCCTAGTATGATTGTGAGAATTATTATGATCATTACTACGATTATTCTGGTTATAATGGTTATTAAGATTATTATGTCTGTAATAACGATTATTAGGTTATTTCCATGATTATTCTGTATATTATAACGATGTTATGATTATTACAGCCAGTATAACTATTACTATGATTATTACGTCTATTATGACTGTTGCTATGATTATTATGATTATTATTATGATTGTTGTGGTTATTATGACGATTACTATGATTATAATGGTTGATGGCATAGAAATCATGATCATCATTCAGATTACTATAGCTATTATGATTAATACGGTTATCATGGCTATTATAATGGTTATTATGGTTGTTTCCAAGCTTATTATGGTTATTGTCATGTTTATTATCATTATTATTATGATTGTTATGTTTGTTGTGGGGTTTATGACGATTACTATGATTATAATTGTTGATAGCATGGTAATTATGATCATCATTCAGATTACTATAACTATTATGATTATTATGGTTGTTATGGCTAATATAATGGTTAGTATGGCTGTTTCCAAGTCTATTATGGTTATTATCATGATTATTATGATTATTATGTTTCTGAGCATGATTATGACGAATACTATGATCATCAATGACATTCTTATGGTGATTACGACTATTACGATTATTATGGCTATAATAACCATTATTAGGTTTTTTTCCTGATCATTCTGTTTATTATTACGATGTTATGACTATTACGGTTAGTATAACTATTACTATGATTATTACGGCTATTATGATTGTTGCTATGATAATTATGATTATAATTATGATTGTCATGATTGTTGTGGTTATCATGACGATTACTATGATTATATTGGTTGATAGCATGGTTACTATGATCATCATACAGATTACTATAGCTATTATGATTATTATGGTTATTATGGCTATTATAATGGTTGTTATGGTTGTTTCCATGTCTATTATGGTTATTATCATGATTATTATGATTATTATGTTTCTTAGTACGATTATGACGAATATTAAGATAATCACTGAGATTCCTATGGCGATTACGACTATTACGATTATTATGGCTGTAATAACGATTATTAGGTTATTTTCATGATTATTCTGTTTATTATTACGATATTATGATTATTACAGTTAGTATAGCTATTACTATGACTATTACGGCTATTCTGACTGTTGCTATGATTATTATGATTATTCTTATGACTGTTATGATTGTTGTGTTTCTTATGACGATTACTATGATTATAATGGTTGATAGCATGGTAATCATGATCATCATTCAGATTACTATAGCTATTATGATGAATATCATTATCAGGGCTATTATAATGGCTATTATGGTTGTTTCCACGTTTATTATGGTTATTGTCATGTTTATTATCATTATTATTATGATTGTTATGTTTGTTGTGGGTATTGTGACGATTACTATGATTATAATTATTGATAGCATGGTAATTATGATCATCAGTCAGATTAATATAGCTATTATGGTTATTATGGTTATTATGGCTATTATAATGGTTATTAGGGTTGTTTCCAAGTCTATTATGCTTATTATCATGATTACTATGATTATTATGTTTCTTAGTATGATTGTGAGAATTATTATGATCATTACTACGATTATTCTGGTTATAATGGTTATTAAGATTATTATGTCTGTAATAACGATTATTATGTTATTTCCATGATTATTCTGTATATTATAACGATGTTATGATTATTACAGCCAGTATAACTATTACTATGATTATTACGTCTATTATGACTGTTGCTATGATTATTATGATTATTATTATGATTGTCGTGGTTATCATGACGATTACTATGATTATAATGGTTGATAGCATGGTTATTATGGTCATCATTCGGAGTACTATGGCTGTTAAGATTATTATGGTTATTATGTCTATTATATTGGTTATTATGGCTGTTTCCAAGTCTATTATGGTTATTATCATGATTCTTATGATTATTATGTTTCTGAGCATGATTATGACGAATACTATGATCATCAATGACATTCTTATGGTGATTACGACTATTACGATTATTATGGCTATAATAACCATTATTAGGTTTTTTCCCTGATCATTCTGTTTATTATTACGATGTTATGACTATTACGGTTAGTATAACTATTACTATGATTATTACGGCTATTATGATTGTTGCTATGGTAATTATGATTATTATAATGATTTTTATGACTGTTGTGGTTATTATGACGATTACTATGATTATAATGGTTGATAGTATGGTAGTTATGATCATCAGTCAGATTAATATAGCTATAATGGTTATTATGGTTATTATGGCTATTATAATGGTTATTAGGGTTGTTTCCAAGTCTATTATGGTTATTATCATGATTATTATGATTATTATGTTTCCTAGTATGATTGTGAGAATTATTATGATCATTGTTACGATTATTCTGGTTATAATGGCTATTAAGATTATTATGGTTGTAATAACGAGTATTAGGTTATTTCCATGATTGTTCTGTATATTATAACGATGTTATGATTATTACAGTTAGTATAACGATTACTATGATTATTACGGCTATTATGATTGTTGCTATGATTGTTATGATTGTTGTGGGTATTATGACGATTACTATGATTATAATGGTTGATAGCATGGTTATTATGGTCATCATTCGGATTACTATGGCTATTAAGATTATTATGGTTATTATGTCTATTATATTGGTTATTATGATCGTTTCCAAATCTATTATGTTTATTATAATGATTATTATGATTATAATGTTGCTTAGTATTACTGTGAGGATTATTATGATCATCACTGAGATTCTTATGGTGATTACGACTATTATGATTATTATGGCTATAATAACGATTATTACGCTATTTCCATGATTATTCTGTTTATTATTACAATGTTATGATTGCTACAGTTAGTATAACTATTACTATGGTAATTACGTCTATTATGATTTTTGCTATGATTATTATGACTATTATTATGATTGTTATGATTTTTGTGGTTATTATGACGATTACTATGATTATAATGGTTGATAGCATGGTAATCATGATCATCATTCAGATTACTATAGCTATTATGATTAATATGGTTATCATGGCTATTATAATGGTTATTACGGTTGTTTCCAAGTCTATTATGGTTATTGCCATGTTTATTATTATTATTATTATTATGATTGTTATGTTTGTTGTCGTTATTATGACGATTACTTTGATTATAGTTGTTGATAGCATGGTAGTTATGATCATCAGTCAGATTATTATAGCTATTACGGTTATTACGGTCATTATGGCTATTATAATGGTTATTAGGGTTGTTTCCAAGTCTATTATGGTTATTTTCATGATTATTATGATTATGATGTTTTTTAGTATGATTGTGAGGATTATTATGACCATTATTGTGGTTATTCAGCCAGATTACTATAGCTATTATGATTATTATGGTTATTATGGCTATTATAATGGTTATTATGGTTGATTCCCAATCTATTACGGTTATTATCATTATTATTACTATGATTATTATGTTTCTTAGTATGATTATGACGAATATTATGATCATCACTGAGATTCTTACGGCGATTACGACTATTGCGATTATTATGGCTATAATAACGATTATTAGGTTTTTTTCCTGATTATTCTGTTTTTTATTACGATGTTATGATTATTACTGTCAGTATAACTATTACTATGATTATTACGTCTATTATGATTGTTGCTATGATTATTATGATTATTATTATGATTGTTAAGATTGTTGTGGTTATTATGACGATTACTATGATTATAATGGTTGATAGTATGGTAGTTATGATCATCAGTCAGATTAATATAGCTATAATGGTTATTATGGTTATTATGGCTATTATAATGGTTATTAGGGTTGTTTCCAAGTCTATTTGGTTATTATCATGATTATTATGATTATTATGTTTCCTAGTATGATTGTGAGAATTATTATGATCATTACTACGATTATTCTGGTTATAATGGTTATTAAGATTATTATGTCTGTAATAACGATTATTAGGTTATTTCCATGATTATTCTGTATATTATAACGATGTTATGATTATTACAGCCAGTATAACTATTACTATGATTATTACGTCTATTATGACTGTTGCTATGATTATTATGATTATTATTATGATTGTTGTGGTTATTATGACGATTACTATGATTATAATGGTTGATGGCATAGAAATCATGATCATCATTCAGATTACTATAGCTATTATGATTAATACGGTTATCATGGCTATTATAATGGTTATTATGGTTGTTTCCGAGTTTATTATGGTTATTGTCATGTTTATTATCATTATTATTATGATTGTTATGTTTGTTGTGGGGTTTATGACGATTACTATGATTATAATTGTTGATAGCATGGTAATTATGATCATCATTCAGATTACTATAACTATTATGATTATTATGGTTGTTATGGCTAATATAATGGTTAGTATGGCTGTTTCCAAGTCTATTATGGTTATTATCATGATTATTATGATTATTATGTTTCTGAGCATGATTATGACGAATACTATGATCATCAATGACATTCTTATGGTGATTACGACTATTACGATTATTATGGCTATAATAACCATTATTAGGTTTTTTTCCTGATCATTCTGTTTATTATTACGATGTTATGACTATTACGGTTAGTATAACTATTACTATGATTATTACGGCTATTATGATTGTTGCTATGATAATTATGATTATAATTATGATTGTCATGATTGTTGTGGTTATCATGACGATTACTATGATTATATTGGTTGATAGCATGGTTACTATGATCATCATACAGATTACTATAGCTATTATGATTATTATGGTTATTATGGCTATTATAATGGTTGTTATGGTTGTTTCCATGTCTATTATGGTTATTATCAGATTATTATGATTATTATGTTTCTTAGTACGATTATGACGAATATTAAGATAATCACTGAGATTCCTATGGCGATTACGACTACTACGATTATTATGGCTGTAATAACGATTATTAGGTTATTTTCATGATTATTCTGTTTATTATTACGATATTATGATTATTACAGTTAGTATAGCTATTACTATGACTATTACGGCTATTCTGACTGTTGCTATGATTATTATGATTATTCTTATGACTGTTATGATTGTTGTGTTTCTTATGACGATTACTATGATTATAATGGTTGATAGCATGGTAATCATGATCATCATTCAGATTACTATAGCTGTTATGATGAATATCATTATCAGGGCTATTATAATGGCTATTATGGTTGTTTCCACGTTTATTATGGTTATTGTCATGTTTATTATCATTATTATTATGATTGTTATGTTTGTTGTGGGTATTGTGACGATTACTATGATTATAATTATTGATAGCATGGTAATTATGATCATCAGTCAGATTAATATAGCTATTATGGTTATTATGGTTATTATGGCTATTATAATGGTTATTAGGGTTGTTTCCAAGTCTATTTGGTTATTATCATGATTACTATGATTATTATGTTTCTTAGTATGATTGTGAGAATTATTATGATCATTACTACGATTATTCTGGTTATAATGGTTATTAAGATTATTATGTCTGTAATAACGATTATTATGTTATTTCCATGATTATTCTGTATATTATAACGATGTTATGATTATTACAGCCAGTATAACTATTACTATGATTATTACGTCTATTATGACTGTTGCTATGATTATTATGATTATTATTATGATTGTCGTGGTTATCATGACGATTACTATGATTATAATGGTTGATAGCATGGTTATTATGGTCATCATTCGGAGTACTATGGCTGTTAAGATTATTATGGTTATTATGTCTATTATATTGGTTATTATGGCTGTTTCCAAGTCTATTATGGTTATTATCATGATTCTTATGATTATTATGTTTCTGAGCATGATTATGACGAATACTATGATCATCAATGACATTCTTATGGTGATTACGACTATTACGATTATTATGGCTATAATAACCATTATTAGGTTTTTTCCCTGATCATTCTGTTTATTATTACGATGTTATGACTATTACGGTTAGTATAACTATTACTATGATTATTACGGCTATTATGATTGTTGCTATGGTAATTATGATTATTATAATGATTTTTATGACTGTTGTGGTTATTATGACGATTACTATGATTATAATGGTTGATAGTATGGTAGTTATGATCATCAGTCAGATTAATATAGCTATAATGGTTATTATGGTTATTATGGCTATTATAATGGTTATTAGGGTTGTTTCCAAGTCTATTATGGTTATTATCATGATTATTATGATTATTATGTTTCCTAGTATGATTGTGAGAATTATTATGATCATTGTTACGATTATTCTGGTTATAATGGCTATTAAGATTATTATGGTTGTAATAACGAGTATTAGGTTATTTCCATGATTGTTCTGTATATTATAACGATGTTATGATTATTACAGTTAGTATAACGATTACTATGATTATTACGGCTATTATGATTGTTGCTATGATTGTTATGATTGTTGTGGGTATTATGACGATTACTATGATTATAATGGTTGATAGCATGGTTATTATGGTCATCATTCGGATTACTATGGCTATTAAGATTATTATGGTTATTATGTCTATTATATTGGTTATTATGATCGTTTCCAAATCTATTATGTTTATTATAATGATTATTATGATTATAATGTTGCTTAGTATTACTGTGAGGATTATTATGATCATCACTGAGATTCTTATGGTGATTACGACTATTATGATTATTATGGCTATAATAACGATTATTACGCTATTTCCATGATTATTCTGTTTATTATTACAATGTTATGATTGCTACAGTTAGTATAACTATTACTATGGTAATTACGTCTATTATGATTTTTGCTATGATTATTATGACTATTATTATGATTGTTATGATTTTTGTGGTTATTATGACGATTACTATGATTATAATGGTTGATAGCATGGTAATCATGATCATCATTCAGATTACTATAGCTATTATGATTAATATGGTTATCATGGCTATTATAATGGTTATTACGGTTGTTTCCAAGTCTATTATGGTTATTGCCATGTTTATTATTATTATTATTATTATGATTGTTATGTTTGTTGTCGTTATTATGACGATTACTTTGATTATAGTTGTTGATAGCATGGTAGTTATGATCATCAGTCAGATTATTATAGCTATTACGGTTATTACGGTCATTATGGCTATTATAATGGTTATTAGGGTTGTTTCCAAGTCTATTATGGTTATTTTCATGATTATTATGATTATGATGTTTTTTAGTATGATTGTGAGGATTATTATGACCATTATTGTGGTTATTCAGCCAGATTACTATAGCTATTATGATTATTATGGTTATTATGGCTATTATAATGGTTATTATGGTTGATTCCCAATCTATTACGGTTATTATCATTATTATTACTATGATTATTATGTTTCTTAGTATGATTATGACGAATATTATGATCATCACTGAGATTCTTACGGCGATTACGACTATTGCGATTATTATGGCTATAATAACGATTATTAGGTTTTTTTCCTGATTATTCTGTTTTTTATTACGATGTTATGATTATTACTGTCAGTATAACTATTACTATGATTATTACGTCTATTATGATTGTTGCTATGATTATTATGATTATTATTATGATTGTTAAGATTGTTGTGGTTATTATGACGATTACTATGATTATAATGGTTGATAGTATGGTAGTTATGATCATCAGTCAGATTAATATAGCTATAATGGTTATTATGGTTATTATGGCTATTATAATGGTTATTAGGGTTGTTTCCAAGTCTATTTGGTTATTATCATGATTATTATGATTATTATGTTTCCTAGTATGATTGTGAGAATTATTATGATCATTACTACGATTATTCTGGTTATAATGGTTATTAAGATTATTATGTCTGTAATAACGATTATTAGGTTATTTCCATGATTATTCTGTATATTATAACGATGTTATGATTATTACAGCCAGTATAACTATTACTATGATTATTACGTCTATTATGACTGTTGCTATGATTATTATGATTATTATTATGATTGTTGTGGTTATTATGACGATTACTATGATTATAATGGTTGATGGCATAGAAATCATGATCATCATTCAGATTACTATAGCTATTATGATTAATACGGTTATCATGGCTATTATAATGGTTATTATGGTTGTTTCCAAGTTTATATGGTTATTGTCATGTTTATTATCATTATTATTATGATTCCTATGTTTGTTGTGGGTATTATGACGATTACTATGATAATAATTGTTGATAGCATGGTAATTATGATCATCATTCAGATTAGTATAACTATTATGATTATTATGATTGTTATGGCTAATATAATGGTTATTATGGCTGTTTCCAAGTCTATTATGGTTATTATCATGATTACTATGATTATTATGTTTCTTAGCATGATTATGACGAATACTATGATGATCAATGACATTCTTATGGTGATTACGACTATTACGATTATTATGGCAATAATAACGATTATTAGGTAATTTCTATGATCATTCTGTTTATTATTACGATGTTATGACTATTACGGTTAGTATAACTATTACTATGATTATTACGACCTATTATGATTGTCGCTATGATAATTATGATTATTCCTATGATTGTTATGATTGTTGTGGTTATTATGACGATTACCATGATTATAATGGTTCATAGCATGGTTATTATGATCATCATTCAGATTACTATAGCTATTACGATTATTATGGTTATTATGGCTATTATAATGGTTATTATGATTGATTCCAAGTCTATTACGGTTATTATCATTATTATTATGATTACTATGTTTCTTAGTATGATTACGACGAGTATTATGATCATCACACAGATTCTTACGGCGATTACGACTATTACGATTATTATGGCTATAATAACCATTATTAGGTTTTTTTCCTGATCATTCTGTTTATTATTACGATGTTATGACTATTACGGTTAGTATAACTATTAGTATGATTATTACGGCTATTATGATTGTTGCTATGGTAATTATGATTATTATTATGATTTTTATGATTGTTGTGGTTATTATGACGATTACTATGATTATAATGGTTGATAGTATGGTAGTTATGATCATCAGTCAGATTAATATAGCTATAATGGTTATTATGGTTATTATGGCTATTATAATGGTTATTAGGGTTGTTTCCAAGTCTATTATGGTTATTATCATGATTATTATGATTATTATGTTTCCTAGTATGATTGTGAGAATTATTATGATCATTATTATGATAATTCTGGTTATTATGGTTGTTTAGATTATTATGTCTGTAATAACGATTATTAGGTTATTTCCTTGATTATTCTGTTTATTATTACGATGTTATGATTATTACAGTTAGTATAACAATTACTATGACTATTACGGCTATTATGATTGTGCTATGATTATTTGATTATTATTATGATTGTTATGATTGTTGTGGTTATTATGAGGGTTACTATGATTATAATGGTTGATGGCATAGAAATCATGATCATCATTCAGATTACTATAGCTATTATGATTAATACGGTTATCATGGCTATTATAATGGTTATTATGGTTGTTTCCAAGTTTATTATGGTTATTGTCATGTTTATTATCATTATTATTATGATTGTTATGTTTGTTGTGGGGTTTATGACGATTACTATGATTATAATTGTTGATAGCATGGTAATTATGATCATCATTCAGATTAATATAGCTATTATGGTTACTATGGTCATTATGGCTATTATAATGGTTATTAGGGTTGTTTCCAAGTCTATTATGTTTATTATCATGATTACTATGATTATTATGTTTCTTAGTATGATTGTGAGAATTATTATGATCATTACTACGATTATTCTGGTTATAATGGTTATTAAGATTATTATGTCTGTAATAACGATTATTAGGTTATTTCCATGATTATTCTGTATATTATAACGATGTTATGATTATTACAGTTAGTATAACGATTACTATGATTATTACGGCTATTATGATTGTTGCTATGATTGTTATGATTGTTGTGGGTATTATGACGATTACTATGATTATAATGGCTGATAGCATGGTTATTATGGTCATCATTCGGATTACTATGGCTATTAAGATTATTTTGGTTATTATGTCTATTATATTGGTTATTATGATGGTTTCCAAGTCTATTATGTTTATTATAATGATTATTATGATTATAATGTTGCTTAGTATTACTGTGAGGGTTATTATGATCATTACTATTATTATTCTGGTTATTATGGTTTTTAAGATTATTATGGCTGTAATAACGATTATTAGGTTATTTGCATGATTCTTCTGTATATTATAACGATGTTATGATTATTACAGTCAGTGTAACGATTACTATGATTATCACGGTTATTATGATTGTTGCTATGATAATTATGATTATAATTATGATTGTCATGATTGTTGTGGTTGTCATGACGATTACTATGATTATATTGGTTGATAGCATGGTAATCATGATCATCACTCAGATTACTATAGCTGTTATGATTATTATGTTTATTATGTCTATTATATTGGTTATTATGATTGTTTCCAAATCTATTATGGTTATTATTATGATTATCATGATTATAAAGTTCCTTAGCATGATTGTGAGGGTTATTATGATCATTATTATTATTATTCTGGTTATTATGGCTATTAAGATTATTATGGCTGTAATAACGATTATTAGGTTATTTCCATGATTATTCTGTATATTATAACGATGTTATGATTATTACAGTTAGTATAACGATTACTATGATTATCACGGCTATTATGATTGTTGCTATGATAATTATGATTATAATTATGATTGTCATGATTGTTGTGACTATCATGACGATTACTATGATTATATTGGTTGATAGCATGGTTACTATGATCATCATACAGATTACTATAGCTATTATGATTATTATGGTTATTATGGCTATTATAATGTTTGTTATGGTTGTTTACATGTCTACTATTGTTATTATCATGATTATTATGATTATTATGTTTCTTAGTACGATTATGACGAATATTATGATAATCACTGAGATTCTTATGGCGATTACGACTATTACGATTATTATGGCTGTAATAGCGATTATTAGGTAATTTCTATGATCATTCTGTTTATTATTACGATGTTATGACTATTACGGTTAGTATAACTATTACTATGATTATTACGGCTATTATGATTGTTGCTATGGTAATTATGATTATTCTTATGATTTTTATGATTGTTGTGGTTATTATGACGATTACTATGATTATAATGGTTGATAGTATGGTAGTTATGATCATCAGTCAGATTAATACAGCTATAATGGTTATTATGGTTATTATGGCTATTATAATGGTTATTAGGGTTGTTTCCAAATCTATTATGGTTATTATTATGATTATCATGATTATAAAGTTCCTTAGCATGATTGTGAGTGTTATTATAATCATTATTATTATTATTCTGGTTATTATGGCTATTAAGATTATTATGGCTGTAATAACGATTATTAGGTTATTTCCATGATTATTCTGTTTATTATTACGATGTTATGATTATTACAGTCAGTATAACTATTACTATAATTATTGCGTCTATTATGATTGTTGCTATGATTATTATGATTATTATTATGATTGTTAAGATTGTTGTGGTTATTATGACGATTACTATGATTATAATGGTTGATAGCATGTTAATCATGATCATCATTCAGATTACTACAGCTATTATGATTAATACGGTTATCATGGCTATTATACTGGTTATTATGGTTGTTTCCAAGTTTATATGGTTATTGTCATGTTTATTATCATTATTATTATGATTCCTATGTTTGTTGTGGGTATTATGACGATTACTATGATAATAATTGTTGATAGCATGGTAATTATGACCATCATTCAGATTAGTATAACTATTATGATTATTATGATTGTTATGGCTAATATAATGGTTATTATGGCTGTTTCCAAGTCTATTATGGTTATTATCATGATTACTATGATTATTATGTTTCTTAGCATGATTATGACGAATACTATGATGATCAATGACATTCTTATGGTGATTACGACTATTACGATTATTATGGCAATAATAACGATTATTAGGTAATTTCTATGATCATTCTGTTTATTAATACGATGTTATGACTATTACGGTTAGTATAACTATTACTATGATTATTACGACCTATTATGATTGTCGCTATGATAATTATGATTATTCCTGTGATTGTTATGATTGTTGTGGTTATTATGACGATTACCATGATTATAATGGTTCATAGCATGGTTATTATGGTCATCATTCGGATTACTATGGCTATTAAGATTATTATGGTTATTATGTCTATTATAATGGTTATTATGATTGATTCCAAGTCTATTACGGTTATTATCATTATTATTATGATTACTATGTTTCTTAGTATGATTACGACGCGTATTATGATCATCACTCAGAATCTTACGGCGATTACAACTATTATGATTATTATGGCTATAATAACCATTATTAGGTTTTTTTCCTGATCATTCTGTTTATTATTACGATGTTATGACTATTACGGTTAGTATAACTATTACTATGATTATTACGGCTATTATGATTGTTGCTATGGTAATTATGATTATTATTATGATTTTTATGATTGTTGTGGTTATTATGACGATTACTATGATTATAATGGTTGATAGTATGGGAGTTATGATCATCAGTCAGATTAATATAGCTATAATGGTTATTATGGTTATTATGGCTATTATAATGGTTATTAGGGTTGTTTCCAAGTCTATTATGGTTATTATCATGATTATTATGATTATTATGTTTCCTAGTATGATTGTGAGAATTATTATGATCATTCTTACGATTATTCTGGTTATAATGGCTATTAAGATTATTATGGTTGTAATAACGAGTATTAGGTTATTTCCATGATTATTCTGTATATTATAACGATGTTATGATTATTACAGTTAGTATAACGATTACTATGATTATTACGGCTATTATGATTGTTGCTATGATAATTATGATTATAATTATGATTGTCATGATTGTTGTGGTTATCATGACGATTACTATGATTATATTGGTTGATAGCATGGTAATCATGATCATCATTCAGATTACTATAGTTATTATGATGAATATCATTATCAGGGCTATTATAATTCTTATTATGGTTGTTTCCAAGTTTATTATGGTTATTGTCATGTTTATTATCATTATTATTATGACTGATATGTTTGTTGTGGTTATTATGACGATTACTATGATTTTAATTGTTGATAGCACGATAATTATGATCATCAGTCAGATTACTATAGCTATTATGGTTATTATGGTTATTATGGCTGTTATAATGGTTATTAGGGTTGTTTCCAAGTCTATTATGGTTATTATCATGATTATTATGATTATTATGTTTCTTAGTATGATTGTGAGGATTATTATGATCATCACTGAGATTCTTATGGTGATTACGACTATTATGATTATTATGGCTATAATAACGATTATTAGGCTATTTCCATGATTATTCTGTTTATTATTACAATGTTATGATTGCTACAGTTAGTATAACTATTACTATGGTAATTACGTCTATTATGATTTTTGCTATGATTATTATGACTATTATTATGATTGTTATGATTTTTGTGGTTATTATGACGATTACTATGATTATAATGGTTGATAGCATGGTAATCATGATCATCATTCAGATTACTATAGCTATTATGATTAATATGGTTATCATGGCTATTATAATGGCTATTACGGTTGTTTCCAAGTCTATTATGGTTATTGCCATGTTTATTATTATTATTATTATTATGATTGTTATGTTTGTTGTCGTTATTATGACGATTACTTTGATTATAGTTGTTGATAGCATGGTAGTTATGATCATCAGTCAGATTATTATAGGTATTACGGTTATTATGGATATTATGGCTATTATAATGGTTATTAGGGTTGTTTCCAAGTCTATTATGGTTATTATCATGATTATTATGATTATTATGTTTCTTAGTATGATTGTGAGGATTATTATGATCATTATTATGATAATTCTGGTTATTATGGTTGTTTCGATTATTATGTCTGTAATAACGATTATTAGGTTATTTCCTTGATTATTCTGTTTATCATTACGATGTTATGATTATTACAGTTAGTATAACTATTACTATGACTATTACGGCTATTATGATTGTGCTATGATTATTATGATTATTATTATGATTGTTATGATTGTTGTGGTTATTATGAGGGTTACTATGATTATAATGGTTGATGGCATAGAAATCATGATCATCATTCAGATTACTATAGCTATTATGATTAATACGGTTATCATGGCTATTATAATGGTTATTATGGTTGTTTCCAAGTTTATTATGGTTATTGTCATTTTTATTATCATTATTATTATGATTGTTATGTTTTTTGTGGGGTTTATGACGATTACTATGATTATAATTGTTGATAGCATGGTAATTATGATCATCAGTCAGATTACTATAGCTATTATGGTTATTATGGTTATTATGGCTGTTATAATGGTTATTAGAGTTGTTTCCAAGTCTATTATGGTTATTATCATGATTATTATGATTATTATGTTTCTTAGTATGATTGTGAGGATTATTATGATCATCACTGAGATTCTTATGGTGATTACGACTATTATGATTATTATGGCTATAATAACGATTATTAGGCTATTTCCATGATTATTCTGTTTATTATTACCATGTTATGATTGCTACAGTTAGTATAACTATTACTATGGTAATTACGTCTATTATGATTTTTGCTATGATTATTATGACTATTATTATGATTGTTATGATTTTTGTGGTTATTATGACGATTACTATGATTATAATGGTTGATAGCATGGTAATCATGATCATCATTCAGATTACTATAGCTATTATGATTAATATGGTTATCATGGCTATTATAATGGCTATTACGGTTGTTTCCAAGTCTATTATGGTTATTGCCATGTTTATTATTATTATTATTATTATGATTGTTATGTTTGTTGTCGTTATTATGACGATTACTTTGATTATAGTTGTTGATAGCATGGTAGTTATGATCATCAGTCAGATTATTATAGGTATTACGGTTATTATGGATATTATGGCTATTATAATGGTTATTAGGGTTGTTTCCAAGTCTATTATGGTTATTATCATGATTATTATGATTATTATGTTTCTTAGTATGATTGTGAGGATTATTATGATCATTATTATGATAATTCTGGTTATTATGGTTGTTTCGATTATTATGTCTGTAATAACGATTATTAGGTTATTTCCTTGATTATTCTGTTTATTATTACGATGTTATGATTATTACAGTTAGTATAACTATTACTATGACTATTACGGCTATTATGATTGTGCTATGATTATTATGATTATAATTATGATTGTCATGATTGTTGTGGTTATCATGACGATTACTATGATTATATTGCTTGATAGCATGGTAATCATGATCATCATTCAGATTACTACAGCTATTATGATTAATACGGTTATCATGGGTATTATACTGGTTATTATGGTTGTTTCCAAGTTTATATGGTTATTGTCATGTTTATTATCATTATTATTATGATTGCTATCTTTGTTGTGGGTATTATGACGATTACTATGATAATAATTGTTGATAGCATGGTAATTATGATCATCATTCAGATTAGTATAACTATTATGATTATTATGATTGTTATGGCTAATATAATGGTTATTATGGCTGTTTCCAAGTCTATTATGGTTATTATCATGATTACTATGATTATTATGTTTCTTAGTATGATTGTGAGGATTATTATGATCATCACTGAGATTCTTATGGTGATTACGACTATTATGATTATTATGGCTATAATAACGATTCTTAGGCTATTTCCATGATTATTCTGTTTATTATTACAATGTCATGATTGCTACAGTTAGTATAACTATTACTATGGTAATTACGTCTATTATGATTTTTGCTATGATTATTATGACTATTATTATGATTGTTATGATTTTTGTGGTTATTATGACGATTACTATGATTATAATGGTTGATAGCATGGTAATCATGATCATCATTCAGATTACTATAGCTATTATGATTAATATGGTTATCATGGCTATTATAATGGCTATTACGGTTGTTTCCAAGTCTATTATGGTTATTGCCATGTTTATTATTATTATTATTATTATGTTTGTTATGTTTGTTGTCGTTATTATGACGATTACTTTGATTATAGTTGTTGATAGCATGGTAGTTATGATCATCAGTCAGATTATTATAGCTATTACGGTTATTACGGATATTATGGCTATTATAATGGTTATTAGGGTTGTTTCCAAGTCTATTATGGTTATTATCATGATTATTATGATTATTATGTTTCTTAGTATGATTGTGAGGATTATTATGATCATTATTATGATAATTCTGGTTATTATGGTTGTTTAGATTATTATGTCTGTAATAACGATTATTAGGTTATTTCCTTGATTATTCTGTTTATTATTACGATGTTATGATTATTACAGTTAGTATAACTATTACTATGACTATTACGGCTATTATGATTGTTGCTATGATTGTTATGATTGTTGTGGGTATTATGGCGATTACTATGATTATAATGGCTGATAGCATGGTTATTATGGTCATCATTCGGATTACTATGGCTATTAAGATTATTTTGGTTATTATGTCTATTATATTGGTTATTATGATGGTGTCCAAGTCTATTATGTTTATTATAATGATTATTATGATTATAATGTTGCTTAGTATTACTGTGAGGGTTATTATGATCATTACTATTATTATTCTGGTTATTATGGTTATTAAGATTATTATGGCTGTAATAACGATTATTAGGTTATTTGCATGATTCTTCTGTATATTATAACGATGTTATGATTATTACAGTCAGTGTAACGATTACTATGATTATCACGGTTATTATGATTGTTGCTATGATAATTATGATTATAATTATGATTGTCATGATTGTTGTGGTTGTCATGACGAATACTATGATTATATTGGTTGATAGCATGGTAATCATGATCATCATTCAGATTACTATAACTATTATGATTATTACGGTTGTTATGGCTATTATAATGGTTATTGTGGCTGTTTCCAAGTCTATTATGGTTATTATCATGATTATTATGATTATTATGTTTCTGAGCATGATTATGACGAATACTACGATCATCAATGACATTCGTATGGTGTTTACGACTATTACGATTATTATGGCTATAATAACCATTATTAGGTTTTTTTCCTGATCATTCTGTTTATTATTACGATGTTATGACTATTACGGTTAGTATAACTATTACTATGATTATTACGGCTATTATGATTGTTGCTATGGTAATTATGATTATTATTATGATTTTTATGATTGTTGTGGTTATTATGACGATTACTATGATTATAATTGTTGATAGCATGGTAATTATGATCATCATTCAGATTAATATAGCTATTATGGTTACTATGGTCATTATGGCTATTATAATGGTTATTAGGGTTGTTTCCAAGTCTATTATGTTTATTATCATGATTACTATGATTATTATGTTTCTTAGTATGATTGTGAGAATTATTATGATCATTACTACGATTATTCTGGTTATAATGGTTATTAAGATTATTATGTCTGTAATAACGATTATTAGGTTATTTCCATGATTATTCTGTATATTATAACGATGTTATGATTATTACAGTTAGTACAACGATTACTATGATTATTACGGCTATTATGATTGTTGCTATGATTGTTATGATTGTTGTTGGTATTATGACGATTACTATGATTATAATGGCTGATAGCATGGTTATTATGGTCATCATTCTGATTACTATGGCTATTAAGATTATTTTGGTTATTATGTCTATTATATTGGTTATTATGATGGTTTCCAAGTCTATTATGTTTATTATAATGATTATTATGATTATAATGTTGCTTAGTATTACTGTGAGGGTTATTATGATCATTACTGTTATTATTCTGGTTATTATGGTTATTAAGATTATTATGGCTGTAATAACGATTATTAGGTTATTTGCATGATTCTTCTGTATATTATAACGATGTTATGATTATTACAGTCAGTGTAACGATTACTATGATTATCACGGTTATTATGATTGTTGCTATGATAATTATGATTATAATTATGATTGTCATGATTGTTGTGGTTGTCATGACGATTACTATGATTATATTGGTTGATAGCATGGTAATCATGATCATCATTCAGATTACTATAGCTGTTATGATTATTATGTTTATTATGTCTATTATATTGGTTATTATGATTGTTTCCAAATCTATTATGGTTATTAATATGATTATCATGATTATAAAGTTCCTTAGCATGATTGTGAGGGTTATTATGATCATTATTATTATTATTCTGGTTATTATGGCTATTAAGATTATTATGGCTGTAATAACGATTATTAGGTTATTTCCATGATTATTCTGTATATTATAACGATGTTATGATTATTACAGTTAGTATAACGATTACTATGATTATCACGGCTATTATGATTGTTGCTATGATAATTATGATTATAATTATGATTGTCATGATTGTTGTGACTATCATGACGATTACTATGATTATATTGGTTGATAGCATGGTTACTATGATCATCATACAGATTACTATAGCTATTATGATTATTATGGTTATTATGGCTATTATAATGTTTGTTATGGTTGTTTACATGTCTACTATTGTTATTATCATGATTATTATGATTATTATGTTTCTTAGTACGATTATGACGAATATTATGATAATCACTGAGATTCTTATGGCGATTACGACTATTACGATTATTATGGCTGTAATAGCGATTATTAGGTAATTTCTATGATCATTCTGTTTATTATTACGATGTTATGACTATTACGGTTAGTATAACTATTACTATGATTATTACGGCAATTATGATTGTTGCTATGGTAATTATGATTATTCTTATGATTTTTATGATTGTTGTGGTTATTATGACGATTACTATGATTATAATGGTTGATAGTATGGTAGTTATGATCATCAGTCAGATTAATACAGCTATAATGGTTATTATGGTTATTATGGCTATTATAATGGTTATTACGGTTGTTTCCAAGTCTATTATGGTTATTATCATGATTATTATGATTATTATTATGTTTCCTAGTATGATTGTGAGGATTATTATGATCATTATTATGATAATTCTGGTTATTATGGTTGTTTAGATTATTATGTCTGTAATAACGATTATTAGGTTATTTCCTTGATTATTCTGTTTATTATTACGATGTTATGATTATTACAGTTAGTATAACTATTACTATGACTATTACGGCTATTATGATTGTGCTATGATTATTATGATTATTATTATGATTGTTATGATTGTTGTGGTTATTATGAGGGTTACTATGATTATAATGGTTGATGGCATAGAAATCATGATCATCATTCAGATTACTATAGCTATTATGATTAATACGGTTATCATGGCTATTATAATGGCTATTATGGTTGTTTCCAAGTTTATTACGGTTATTGTCATGTTTATTATCATTATTATTAAGATTGTTATGTTTGTTGTGGGGTTTGTGATGATTACTATGATTATAATTGTTGATAGCATGGTAATTATGATCATCATTCAGATTAATATAGCTATTATGGTTACTATGGTCATTATGGCTATTATAATGGTTATTAGGGTTGTTTCCAAGTCTATTATGTTTATTATCATGATTACTATGATTATTATGTTTCTTAGTATTACTGTGAGGGTTATTATGATCATTACTATTATTATTCTGGTTATTATGGTTATTAAGATTATTATGGCTGTAATAACGATTATTAGGTAATTTCTATGATCATTCTGTTTATTATTACGATGTTATGACTATTACGTTTAGTATAACTATTACTATGATTATTACGGCAATTATGATTGTTGCTATGGTAATTATGATTATTCTTATGATTTTTATGATTGTTGTGGTTATTATGACGATTACTATGATTATAATGGTTGATAGTATGGTAGTTATGATCATCAGTCAGATTAATATAGCTATTATGGTTATTATGGTTACTATGGCTATTATAATGGTTGTTATGGTTGTTTCCATGTCTATTATGGTTATTATCATGATTATTATGATTATTATGTTTCTTAGTACGATTATGACGAATATTATGGTAATCACTGAGATTCTTATGGCGATTACGACTATTACGATTATTATGGCTGTAATAACGATCAGTAGGTTATTTCCATGATCATACTGTTTATTATTACGATGTTATGAGTATTACGGTTAGTACAGCTATTATTATGGTTATCAAAGGGTATTATGATTGTTGCTATGATAATTGTGATTATTCTTATGATTGTTGTGATTGTTGTGCTTATCATGACGATTACTATGATTACATTGATTGATAGCATGGTTACTATGATCATCATGCAGATTACTATAGCTACTATGATTATTATGGCTATTATGGCGATTATAATGGTTATTGTGATTGCTTTCAAGTCTATTATGGTTATTATTATGATTATTATGATTGTTATGCTTCTTAGTAAGATTATGAGGATTATTATGACCTTTATTATGATTATTCTGGTTATTATGGTTATTAAGATTATTATGGCTGTAATAACGTTTATTAGGTTATTTCCATGATTATTCTGTTTATTACTACGATGTTATGATTATTACAGTCAGTATAACTATTACCATGATTATAACGTCTATTATGATTGGTCCTATGATTATTATGACTATTATTATGATTGTTATGATTGTTGTGGTTATTATGACGATTACCATGATTATAATGGTTCATAGCATGGTTATTATGATCATCATTCAGATTACTATAGCTATTACGATTAACATGGTTATTATGGCTATTATAATGGTTATTATGGTTGTTTCCAAGTTTATTATGGTTATTGTCATGTTTATTATCATTATTATTATGATTGTTATGTTTGTTGTGGGGTTTCCAAGTTTGTTATGGTTATTGTCATGTTTATTATCATTATTATTGTGATTGTTATGTTTGTTGTGGGGTTTATGACGACTACTATGATTATAATTGTTGATAGCATGGTAATTATGATCATCATTCAGATTAGTATAACTATTATGATTATTATGGTTGTTATGGCTAATATAATGGTTATTATGGCTGTTTCCAAGTCTATTATGGTTATTATCATGATTATTATGATTATTATGTTTCTTAGCATGATTATGACGAATACTATGGTCATCAATGACATTCTTATGGTGATTACGACTATTACGATTATTATGGCAATAATAACGATTATTAGGTAATTTCTATGATCATTCTGTTTATTATTACGATGTTATGACTATTACGGTTAATATAACTATTACTATGATTATTACGACCTATTATGATTGTTGCTATGATAATTACGATTATTCCTATGATTGTTATGATTGTTGTGGTTATTATGACGATTACCATGATTATAATGGTTCATAGCATGGTTATTATGATCATCATTCAGATTACTATAGTTATTACGATTATTATGGTTATTATGGCTATTATAATGGTTATTATGATTGATTCCAAGTCTATTACGGTTATTATCATTATTATTATGATTACTATGTTTCTTAGTATGATTACGACGAGTATTATGATCATCACTGAGATTCTTACGGCGATTACGACTATTACGATTATTATGGCTATAATAACCATTATTAGGTTTTTTTCCTGATCCTTCTGTTTATTATTACGATGTTATGACTATTACGGTTAGTATAACTATTACTATGATTATTACGGCTATTATGATTGCTGCTATGGTAATTATGATTATTATTATGATTTTTATGACTGTTGTGGTTATTATGACGATTACTATGATTATAATGGTTGATAGTATGGTAGTTATGATCATCAGTCAGATTAATATAGCTATAATGGTTATTATGGTTATTATGGCTATTATAATGGTTATTAGGGTTGTTTCCAAGTCTATTATGGTTATTATCATGATTATTATGATTATTATGTTTCCTAGTATGATTGTGAGAATTATTATGATCATTGTTACGATTATTCTGGTTATAATGGCTATTAAGATTATTATGGTTGTAATAACGAGTATTAGGTTATTTCCATGATTATTCTGAATATTATAACGATGTTATGTTTATTACAGTTAGTATAACGATTACTATGATTATTACGGCTATTATGATTGTTGCTATGATTGTTATGATTATTGTGGGTATTATGACGATTACTATGATTATAATGGTTGATAGCATGGTTATTATGGTCATCATTCGGATTACTATGGCTATTAAGATTATTATGGTTATTATGTCTATTATATTGGTTATTATGATCGTTTCCAAGTCTATTATGTTTATTATAATGATTATTATGATTATAATGTTGCTTAGTATTACTGTGAGGGTTATTATGATCATTACTATTATTATTCTGGTTATTATGGTTATTAAGATTATTATGGCTGTAATAACGATTATTAGGTTATTTGCATGATTATTCTGTATATTATAACAATGTTATGATTATTACAGTCAGTGTAACGATTACTATGATTATCACGGCTATTATGATTGTTGCTATGATAATTATGATTATAATTATTATTGTCACGATTGTTGTGGTTATCATGACGATTACTATGATTATATTGGTTGATAGCATGGTAATCATGATCATCATTCAGATTACTATAGCTGTTATGATTATTATGTTTATTATGTCTATTATATTGGTTATTATGATTGTTTCCAAATCTATTATGGTTATTATTATGATTATCATGATTATAAAGTTCCTTAGCATGATTGTGAGGGTTATTATAATCATTATTATTATTATTCTGGTTATTATGGCTATTAAGATTATTATGGCTGTAATAACGATTATTAGGTTATTTCCATGATTATTCTGTTTATTATTACGATGTTATGATTATTACAGTCAGTATAACTATTACTATAATTATTGCGTCTATTATGATTGTTGCTATGATTATTATGATTATTATTATGATTGTTAAGATTGTTGTGGTTATTATGACGATTACTATGATTATAATGGTTGATAGCATGTTAATCATGATCATCATTCAGATTACTACAGCTATTATGATTAATACGGTTATCATGGGTATTATACTGGTTATTATGGTTGTTTCCAAGTTTATATGGTTATTGTCATGTTTATTATCATTATTATTATGATTCCTATGTTTGTTGTGGGTATTATGACGATTACTATGATAATAATTGTTGATAGCATGGTAATTATGATCATCATTCAGATTAGTATAACTATTATGATTATTATGATTGTTATGGCTAATATAATGGTTATTATGGCTGTTTCCAAGTCTATTATGGTTATTATCATGATTACTATGATTATTATGTTTCTTAGCATGATTATGACGAATACTATGATGATCAATGACATTCTTATGGTGATTACGACTATTACGATTATTATGGCAATAATAACGATTATTAGGTAATTTCTATGATCATTCTGTTTATTATTACGATGTTATGACTATTACGGTTAGTATAACTATTACTATGATTATTACGACCTATTATGATTGTCGCTATGATAATTATGATTATTCCTATGATTGTTATGATTGTTGTGGTTATTATGACGATTACCATGATTATAATGGTTCATAGCATGGTTATTATGATCATCATTCAGATTACTATAGCTATTACGATTATTATGGTTATTATGGCTATTATAATGGTTATTATGATTGATTCCAAGTCTATTACGGTTATTATCATTATTATTATGATTACTATGTTTCTTAGTATGATTACGACGAGTATTATGATCATCACACAGATTCTTACGGCGATTACGACTATTACGATTATTATGGCTATAATAACCATTATTAGGTTTTTTTCCTGATCATTCTGTTTATTATTACGATGTTATGACTATTACGGTTAGTATAACTATTACTATGATTATTACGGCTATTATGATTGCTGCTATGGTAATTATGATTATTATTATGATTTTTATGACTGTTGTGGTTATTATGACGATTACTATGATTATAATGGTTGATAGTATGGTAGTTATGATCATCAGTCAGATTAATATAGCTATAATGGTTATTATGGTTATTATGGCTATTATAATGGTTATTAGGGTTGTTTCCAAGTCTATTATGGTTATTATCATGATTATTATGATTATTATGTTTCCTAGTATGATTGTGAGAATTATTATGATCATTGTTACGATTATTCTGGTTATAATGGCTATTAAGATTATTATGGTTGTAATAACGAGTATTAGGTTATTTCCATGATTATTCTGTATATTATAACGATGTTATGATTATTACAGTTAGTATAACGATTACTATGATTATTACGGCTATTATGATTGTTGCTATGATAATTATGATTATAATTATGATTGTCATGATTGTTGTGGTTATCATGACGATTATTATGATTATATTGGTTGATAGCATGGTAATCATGATCATCATTCAGATTACTATAGCTATTATGATGAATATCATTATCAGGGCTATTATAATTGTTATTATGGTTGTTTCCAAGTTTATTATGGTTATTGTCATGTTTATTATCATGATTATTATGATTGATATGTTTGTTGTGGTTATTATGACGATTACTATGATTATAATTGTTGATAGCACGATAATTATGATCATCAGTCAGATTACTATAGCTATTATGGTTATTATGGTTATTATGGCTGTTATAATGGTTATTAGGGTTGTTTCCAAGTCTATTATGGTTATTATCATGATTATTATGATTATTATGTTTCTTAGTATGATTGTGAGGATTATTATGATCATCACTGAGATTCTTATGGTGATTACGACTATTATGATTATTATGGCTATAATAACGATTATTAGGCTATTTCCATGATTATTCTGTTTATTATTACAATGTTATGATTGCTACAGTTAGTATAACTATTACTATGGTAATTACGTCTATTATGATTTTTGCTATGATTATTATGACTATTATTATGATTGTTATGATTTTTGTGGTTATTATGACGATTACTATGATTATAATGGTTGATAGCATGGTAATCATGATCATCATTCAGATTACTATAGCTATTATGATTAATATGGTTATCATGGCTATTATAATGGTTATTACGGTTGTTTCCAAGTCTATTATGGTTATTGCCATGTTTATTATTATTATTATTATTATGATTGTTATGTTTGTTGTCGTTATTATGACGATTACTTTGATTATAGTTGTTGATAGCATGGTAGTTATGATCATCAGTCAGATTATTATAGCTATTACGGTTATTACGGTCATTATGGCTATTATAATGGTTATTAGGGTTGTTTCCAATTCTATTATGGTTATTTTCATGATTATTATGATTATGATGTTTTTTAGTATGATTGTGAGGATTATTATGACCATTATTGTGATAATTCAGCCAGATTACTATAGCTATTATGATTATTATAGTTATTATGGCTATTATAATGGTTATTATGGTTGATTCCCAATCTATTACGGTTATTATCATTATTATTATTATGATTATTATGTTTCTTAGTATGATTATGACGAATATTATGATCATCACTGAGATTCTTACGGCGATTACGACTATTGCGATTATTATGGCTATGATAACGATTATTAGGTTTTTTTCCTGATTATACTGTTTTTTATTACGATGTTATGATTATTACTGTCAGTATAACTATTACTATGATTATTACGTCTATTATGATTGTTCCTATGATTATTATGGCTATTATTATGATTGTTATGATTGTTGTGGTTATCATGATTATTACTATGATTATAATGGATAATAGCATCGTTATTATGGTCATCATTCAGATTACTATGGCTATTAAGATTACTATGGTTGTTATGGCTATTATAATGGTTATTATGATCGTTTCCATGTCTATTAAGGTTATTATTATGATTATTATGATTATAATGTATCATAGTATGTTTGCGATGATTATTATGATCATTATTATGATAATTCTGGTTATTATGGTTGTTTAGATTGTTATGTCTGTAATAACGATTATTAGGTTATTTCCTTGATTATTCTGTTTATTATTACGATGTTATGATTATTACAGTTAGTATAACTATTACTATGACTATTACGGCTATTATGATTGTGCTATGATTATTATGATTATTATTATGATTGTTATGATTGTTGTGGTTATTATGAGGGTTACTATGATTATAATGGTTGATAGCATGGTAATCATGATCATCATTCAGATTACTATAGCTATTATGATGAATATCATTATCAGGGCTATTATAATGGCTATTATGGTTGTTTCCACGTTTATTATGGTTATTGTCATCTTTATTATCATTATTATTATGATTGTTATGTTTGTTGTGGGTATTGTGACGGTTACTATGATTATAATTATTGATAGCATGGTAATTATGATCATCAGTCAGATTAATATAGCTATTATGGTTATTATGGTTATTATGGCTATTATAATGGTTATTAGGGTTGTTTCCAAGTCTATTATGCTTATTATCATGATTACTATGATTATTATGTTTCTTAGTATGATTGTGAGAATTATTATGGTCATTACTACGATTATTCTGGTTATAATGGTTATTAAGATTATTATGTCTGTAATAACGATTATTAGGTTATTTCCATGATTATTCTGTATATCATAACGATGTTATGATTATTACAGCCAGTATAGCTATTACTATGATTATTACGTCTATTATGACTGTTGCTATGATTATTATGATTATTATTATGATTGTTGTGGTCATTATGACGATTACTATGATTATAATGGTTGATGGCATAGAAATCATGATCATCATTCAGATTACTATAGCTATTATGATTAATACGGTTATCATGGCTATTATAATGGTTATTATGGTTGTTTCCAAGTTTATTATGGTTATTGTCATGTTTATTATCATTATTATTATGATTGTTATGTTTGTTGTGGGGTTTATGACGATTACTATGATTATAATTGTTGATAGCATGGTAATTATGATCATCATTCAGATTACTATAACTATTATGATTATTATGGTTGTTATGGCTAATATAATGGTTATTATGGCTGTTTCCAAGTCTATTATGGTTATTATCATGATCATTATGATTATTATGTTTCTGAGCATGATTATGACGAATACTCTGATCATGAATGACATTCTTATGGTGATTACGACTATTACGATTATTATGGCTATAATAACCATTATTAGGTTTTTTTCCTGATCATTCTGTTTATTATTACGATGTTATGACTATTACGGTTAGTATAACTATTACTATGATTATTACGGCTATTATGATTGTTGCTATGGTAATTATGATTATTATTATGATTTTTATGACTGTTGTGGTTATTATGACGATTACTATGATTATAATGGTTGATAGTATGGTAGTTATGATCATCAGTCAGATTAATATAGCTATAATGGTTATTATGGTTATTATGGCTATTATAATGGTTATTAGGGCTGTTTCCAAGTCTATTATGGTTATTATCATGATTATTATGATTATTATGTTTCTTAGTATGATTGTGAGGATTATTATGATCATTATTATGATAATTCTGGTTATTATGGTTGTTTAGATTATTATGTCTGTAATAACGATTATTAGGTTATTTCCTTGATTATTCTGTTTATTATTACGATGTTATGATTATTACAGTTAGTACAACTATTACTATGATTATTACGGCTATTATGATTGTGCTATGATTATTATGATTATTATTATGATTGTTATGATTGTTGTGGTTATTATGAGGGTTACTATGATTATAATGGTTGATAGCATGGTAATCATGATCATCATTCAGATTACTATAGCTATTATGATGAATATCATTATCAGGGCTATTATAATGGCTATTATGGTTGTTTCCACGTTTATTATGGTTATTGTCATGTTTATTATCATTATTATTATGATTGTTATGTTTGTTGTGGGTATTGTGACGATTACTATGATTATAATTATTGATAGCATGGTAATTATGATCATCAGTCGGATTAATATAGCTATTATGGTTATTATGGTTATTATGGCTATTATAATGGTTATTAGGGTTGTTTCCAAGTCTATTATGCTTATTATCATGATTACTATGATTATTATGTTTCTTAGTATGATTGTGAGAATTATTATGATCATTACTACGATTATTCTGGTTATAATGGTTATTAAGATTATTATGTCTGTAATAACGATTATTAGGTTATTTCCATGATTATTCTGTATATTATAACGATGTTATGATTATTACAGCCAGTATAACTATTACTATGATTATTACGTCTATTATGACTGTTGCTATGATTATTATGATTATTATTATGATTGTCGTGGTTATCATGACGATTACTATGATTATAATGGTTGATAGCATGGTTATTATGGTCATCATTCAGATTACTATGGCTATTAAGATTACTATGGTTGTTATGGCTATTATAATGGTTATTATGATCGTTTCCATGTCTATTAAGGTTATTATTATGATTATTATGATTATAATGTATCATAGTATGTTTGCGATGATTATTACGATCATTATGATGATTATTCTGGTTATTATGGTTATTAAGATTATTATGGCTGTAATATCGTTTATTAGGTTATTTCCATGATTATTCTGT
Organism: Calliopsis andreniformis; assembly: GCF_051401765.1. Lineage (NCBI taxonomy): Eukaryota > Metazoa > Arthropoda > Insecta > Hymenoptera > Andrenidae > Calliopsis > Calliopsis andreniformis. The sequence goes on from NW_027480780.1 coordinate 161,475, forward strand.
TTATTATTACGATGTTATGATTATTACAGTCAGTATAACTATTACTATAATTATTGCGTCTATTATGATTGCTGCTATGATTATTATGATTATTATTATGATTATTAAGATTGTTGTGGTTATTATGACGATTACTATGATTATAATGGTTGATAGTATGGTAGTTATGATCATCAGTCAGATTAATATAGCTATTATGGTTATTATGGTTATTATGGCTATTATAATGGTTATTAGAGTTGTTTCCAAGTCTATTATGCTTATTATCATGATTACAATGATTATTATGTTTCTTAGTATGATTGTGAGAATTATTATGATCATTACTACGATTATTCTGGTTATAATGGTTATTAAGATTATTATGTCTGTAATAACGATTATTAGGTTATTTCCATGATTATTCTGTATATTATAACGATGTTATGATTATTACAACCAGCATAACTATTACTATGATTATTACGTCTATTATGACTGTTGCTATGATTATTATGATTATTATTATGATTGTTGTGGTTATTATGACGATTACTATGATTATAATGGTTGATGGCATAGAAATCATGATCATCATTCAGATTACTATAGCTATTATGATTAATACGGTTATCATGGCTATTATAATGGTTATTATGGTTGTTTCCAAGTTTATTATGGTTATTGTCATGTTTATTATCATTATTATTATGATTGTTATGTTTTTTGTGGGGTTTATGACGATTACTATGATTATAATTGTTGATAGCATGGTAATTATGATCATCATTCAGATTACTATAACTATTATGATTATTATGGTTGTTATGGCTAATATAATGGTTATTATGGCTGTTTCCAAGTCTATTATGGTTATTATCATGATTATTATGATTATAATGTTGCTTAGTATTACTGTGAGGGTTATTATGATCATTACTATTATTATTCTGGTTATTATGGTTATTAAGATTATTATGGCTGTAATAACGATTATTAGGTTATTTGCATGATTATTCTGTATATTATAACGATGTTATGATTATTACGGTCAGTGTAACGATTACTATGATTATCACGGCTATTATGATTGTTGCTATGATAATTATGATTATAATTATGATTGTCATGATTGTTGTGGTTATCATGACGATTATTATGATTATATTGATTGATAGCATGGTAATCATGATCATCATTCAGATTACTATAGCTATTATGATGAATATCATTATCATGGCTATTATAATGGTTATTACGGTTGTTTCCAAGTCTATTATGGTTATTGCCATGTTTATTATTATTATTATTATTATGATTGTTATGTTTGTTGTCGTTATTATGACGATTACTTTGATTATAGTTGTTGATAGCATGGTAGTTATGATCATCAGTCAGATTATTATAGCTATTACGGTTATTACGGTCATTATGGCTATTATAATGGTTATTAGGGTTGTTTCCAATTCTATTATGGTTATTTTCATGATTATTATGATTATGATGTTTTTTAGTATGATTGTGAGGATTATTATGACCATTATTGTGATAATTCAGCCAGATTACTATAGCTATTATGATTATTATAGTTATTATGGCTATAATAATGGTTATTATGGTTGATTCCCAATCTATTACGGTTATTATCATTATTATTATTATGATTATTATGTTTCTTAGTATGATTATGACGAATATTATGATCATCACTGAGATTCTTACGGCGATTACGACTATTGCGATTATTATGGCTAAAATAACGATTATTAGGTTTTTTTCCTGATTATTCTGTTTTTTATTACGATGTTATGATTATTACTGTCAGTATAACTATTACTATGATTATTGCGTCTATTATGATTGCTGCTATGATTATTATGATTATTATTATGATTGTTAAGATTGTTGTGGTTATTATGACTATTAATATGATTATAATGGTTGATAGTATGGTAGTTATGATCATCAGTCAGATTAATATAGCTATAATGGTTATTATGGTTATTATGGCTATTATAATGGTTATTAGGGTTGTTTCCAAGTCTATTATGGTTATTATCGTGATTATTATGATTATTATGTTTCCTAGTATGATTGTGAGAATTATTATTATCATTACTACGATTATTCTGGTTATAATGGTTATTAAGATTATTATGTCTGTAATAACGATTATTAGGTTATTTCCATGATTATTCTGTATATTATAACGATGTTATGATTATTACAGCCATTATAACTATTACTATGATTATTACGTCTATTATGACTGTTGCTATGATTATTATGATTATTATTACGATTGTTGTGGTTATTATGACGATTACTATGATTATAATGGTTGATGGCATAGAAATCATGATCATCATTCAGATTACTATAGCTATTATGATTAATACGGTTATCATGGCTATTATAATGGTTATTATGGTTGTTTCCAAGTTTATTATGGTTATTGTCATGTTTATTATCATTATTATTATGATTGTTATGTTTTTTGTGGGGTTTATGACGATTACTATGATTATAATTGTTGATAGCATGGTAATTATGATCATCATTCAGATTACTATAACTATTATGATTATTATGGTTGTTATGGCTAATATAATGGTTATTATGGCTGTTTCCAAGTCTATTATGGTTATTATCATGATTATTATGATTATAATGTTGCTTAGTATTACTGTGAGGGTTATTATGATCATTACTATTATTATTCTGGTTATTATGGTTATTAAGATTATTATGGCTGTAATAACGATTATTAGGTTATTTGCATGATTATTCTGTATATTATAACGATGTTATGATTATTACGGTCAGTGTAACGATTACTATGATTATCACGGCTATTATGATTGTTGCTATGATAATTATGATTATAATTATGATTGTCATGATTGTTGTGGTTATCATGACGATTATTATGATTATATTGATTGATAGCATGGTAATCATGATCATCATTCAGATTACTATAGCTATTATGATGAATATCATTATCAGGGCTATTATAATTGTTATTATGGTTGTTTCCAAGTTTATTATGGTTATTGTCATGTTTATTATCATTATTATTATGATTGATATGTTTGTTGTGGTTACTATGACGATTACTATGATTATAATTGTTGATAGCACGATAATTATGATCATCAGTCAGATTAATATAGCTATAATGGTTATTATGGTTATTATGGCTATTATAATGGTTATTAGGGTTGTTTCCAAGTCTATTATGGTTATTATCATGATTATTATGATTATTATGTTTCCTAGTATGATTGTGAGAATTATTATGATCATTACTACGATTATTCTGGTTATAATGGTTATTAAGATTATTATGTCTGTAATAACGATTATTAGGTTATTTCCATGATTATTCTGTATATTATAACGATGTTATGATTATTACAGCCAGTATAACTATTACTATGATTATTACGTCTATTATGACTGTTGCTATGATTATTATGATTATTATTATGATTGTTGTGGTTATTATGACGATTACTATGATTATAATGGTTGATGGCATAGAAATCATGATCATCATTCAGATTACTATAGCTATTATGATTAATACGGTTATCATGGCTATTATAATGGTTATTATGGTTGTTTCCAAGTTTATTATGGTTATTGTCATGTTTATTATCATTATTATTATGATTGTTATGTTTTTTGTGGGGTTTATGACGATTACTATGATTATAATTGTTGATAGCATGGTAATTATGATCATCATTCAGATTACTATAACTATTATGATTATTATGGTTGTTATGGCTAATATAATGGTTATTATGGCTGTTTCCAAGTCTATTATGGTTATTATCATGATTATTATGATTATAATGTTGCTTAGTATTACTGTGAGGGTTATTATGATCATTACTATTATTATTCTGGTTATTATGGTTATTAAGATTATTATGGCTGTAATAACGATTATTAGGTTATTTGAATGATTATTCTGTATATTATAACGATGTTATGATTATTACGGTCAGTGTAACGATTACTATGATTATCACGGCTATTATGATTGTTGCTATGATAATTATGATTATAATTATGATTGTCATGATTGTTGTGGTTATCATAACGATTACTATGATTATATTGGTTGATAGCATGGTAATCATGATCATCATTCAGATTACTATAGCTATTATGATGAATATCATTATCAGGGCTATTATAATTGTTATTATGGTTGTTTCCAAGTTTATTATGGTTATTGTCATGTTTATTATCATTATTATTATGATTTATATGTTTGTTGTGGTTATTATGACGATTACTATGATTATAATTGTTGATAGCACGATAATTATGATCATCTGTCAGATTACTATAGCTATTATGGTTATTATGGTTATTATGGCTGTTATAATGGTTATTAGGGTTGTTTCCAAGTCTATTATGGTTATTATCATGATTATTATGATTATTATGTTTCTTAGTATGATTGTGAGGATTATTATGATCATTATTATGATAATTCCGGTTATTATGGTTGTTTCGATTATTATGTCTGTAATAACGATTATTAGGTTATTTCCTTGATTATTCTGTTTATTATTACGATGTTATGATTATTACAGTTAGTATAACTATTACTATGACTATTACGGCTATTATGATTGTGCTATGATTATTATGATTATTATTATGATTGTTATGATTGTTGTGGTTATTATGAGGGTTACTATGATTATAATGGTTGATGGCATAGAAATCATGATCATCATTCAGATTACTATAGCTATTATGATTAATACGGTTATCATGGCTATTATAATGGTTATTATGGTTGTTTCCAAGTTTATTATGGTTATTGTCATGTTTATTATCATTATTATTATGATTGTTATGTTTTTTGTGGGGTTTATGACGATTACTATGATTATAATTGTTGATAGCATGGTAATTATGATCATCATTCAGATTACTATAACTATTATGGTTATTATGGTTATTATGGCTATTATAATGGTTATTAGGGTTGTTTCCAAGTCTATTATGGTTATTATCATGATTATTATGATTATTATGTTTCCTAGTATGATTGTGAGAATTATTATGATCATTACTACGATTATTCTGGTTATAATGGTTATTAAGATTATTATGTCTGTAATAACGATTATTAGGTTATTTCCATGATTATTCTGTATATTATAACGATGTTATGATTATTACAGCCAGTATAACTATTACTATGATTATTACGACCTATTATGAATGTTGCTATGATAATTATGATTATTCCTATGATTGTTATGATTGTCGTGGTTATCATGACGATTACTATGATTATAATGGTTGATAGCATGGTTATTATGGTCATCATTCGGATTACTATGGCTGTTAAGATTATTATGGTTATTATGTCTATTATATTGGTTATTATGGCTGTTTCCAAGTCTATTATGGTTATTATCATGATTATTATGATTATTATGTTTCTGAGCATGATTATGACGAATACTATGATCATCAATGACATTCTTATGGTGATTACGACTATTACGATTATTATGGCTATAATAACCATTATTAGGTTTTTTTCCTGATCATTCTGTTTATTATTACGATGTTATGACTATTACGGTTAGTATAACTATTACTATGATTATTACGGCTATTATGATTGTTGCTATGGTAATTATGATTATTATAATGATTTTTATGACTGTTGTGGTTATTATGACGATTACTATGATTATAATGGTTGATAGTATGGTAGTTATGATCATCAGTCAGATTAATATAGCTATAATGGTTATTATGGTTATTATGGCTATTATAATGGTTATTAGGGTTGTTTCCAAGTCTATTATGGTTATTATCATGATTATTATGATTATTATGTTTCCTAGTATGATTGTGAGAATTATTATGATCATTGTTACGATTATTCTGGTTATAATGGCTATTAAGATTATTATGGTTGTAATAACGAGTATTAGGTTATTTCCATGATTATTCTGTATATTATAACGATGTTATGATTATTACAGTTAGTATAACGATTACTATGATTATTACGGCTATTATGATTGTTGCTATGATTGTTATGATTGTTGTGGGTATTATGACGATTACTATGATTATAATGGTTGATAGCATGGTTATTATGGTCATCATTCGGATTACTATGGCTATTAAGATTATTATGGTTATTATGTCTATTATATTGGTTATTATGATCGTTTCCAAGTCTATTATGTTTATTATAATGATTATTATGATTATAATGTTGCTTAGTATTACTGTGAGGGTTATTATGATCATTACTATTATTATTCTGGTTATTATGGTTATTAAGATTATTATGGCTGTAATAACGATTATTAGGTTATTTGCATGATTATTCTGTATATTATAACGATGTTATGATTATTACGGTCAGTGTAACGATTACTATGATTATCACGGCTATTATGATTGTTGCTATGATAATTATGATTATAATTATGATTGTCATGATTGTTGTGGTTATCATGACGATTACTATGATTATGTTGGTTGATAGCATGGTAATCATGACCATCATTCAGATTACTATAGCTATTATGATGAATATCATTATCAGGGCTATTATAATTGTTATTATGGTTGTTTCCAAGTTTATTATGGTTATTGTCATGTTTATTATCATTATTATTATGATTGATATGTTTGTTGTGGTTATTATGACGATTACTATGATTATAATTGTTGATAGCACGATAATTATGATCATCAGTCAGATTACTATAGCTATTATGGTTATTATGGTTATTATGGCTGTTATAATGGTTATTAGGGTTGTTTCCAAGTCTATTATGGTTATTATCATGATTATTATGATTATTATGTTTCTTAGTATGATTGTGAGGGTTATTATGATCATCACTGAGATTCTTATGGTGATTACGACTATTATGATTGTTATGGCTATAATAACGGTTATTAGGCTATTTCCATGATTATTCTGTTTATTATTACAATGTTATGATTGCTACAGTTAGTATAACTATTACTATGGTAATTACGTCTATTATGATTTTTGCTATGATTATTATGACTATTATTATGATTGTTATGATTTTTGTGGTTATTATGACGATTACTATGATTATAATGGTTGATAGCATGGTAATCATGATCATCATTCAGATTACTATAGCTATTATGATTAATATGGTTATCATGGCTATTATAATGGTTATTACGGTTGTTTCCAAGTCTATTATGGTTATTGCCATGTTTATTATTATTATTATTATTATGATTGTTATGTTTGTTGTCGTTATTATGACGATTACTTTGATTATAGTTGTTGATAGCATGGTAGTTATGATCATCAGTCAGACTATTATAGCTATTACGGTCATTACGGTCATTATGGCTATTATAATGGTTATTAGGGTTGTTTCCAAGTCTATTATGGTTATTTTCATGATTATTATGATTATGATGTTTTTTAGTATGATTGTGAGGATTATTATGACCATTATTGTGGTTATTCAGCCAGATTACTATAGCTATTATGATTATTATGGTTATTATGGCTATTATAATGGTTATTATGGTTGATTCCCAATCTATTACGGTTATTATCATTATTATTATTATGATTATTATGTTTCTTAGTATGATTATGACGAATATTATGATCATCACTGAGATTCTTACGGCGATTACGACTATTGCGATTATTATGGCTGTAATAACGATTATTAGGTTATTTTCATGATTATTCTGTTTATTATTACGATATTATGATTATTACAGTCAGTATAACTATTACTATAATTATTGCGTCTATTATGATTGTTGCTATGATTATTATGATTATTATTATGATTGTTAAGATTGTTGTGGTTATTATGACGATTACTATGAATATAATGGTTGATAGTATGGTAGTTATGATCATCAGTCAGATTAATATAGCTATAATGGTTATTATGGTTATTATGGCTATTATAATGGTTATTAGGGTTGTTTCCAAGTCTATTATGGTTATTATCATGATTATTATGATTATTATGTTTCCTAGTATGATTGTGAGAATTATTATGATCATTACTACGATTATTCTGGTTATAATGGTTATTAAGATTATTATGTCTGTAATAACGATTATTAGGTTATTTCCATGATTATTCTGTATATTATAACGATGTTATGATTATTACAGCCAGTATTACTATTACTATGATTATTACGTCTATTATGACTGTTGCTATGATTATTATGATTATTATTATGATTGTTGTGGTTATTATGACGATTACTATGATTATAATGGTTGATGGCATAGAAATCATGATCATCATTCAGATTACTATAGCTATTATGATTAATACGGTTATCATGGCTATTATAATGGTTATTATGGTTGTTTCCAAGTTTATTATGGTTATTGTCATGTTTATTATCATTATTATTATGATTGTTATGTTTGTTGTGGGGTTTATGACGATTACTATGATTATAATTGTTGATAGCATGGTAATTATGATCATCATTCAGATTACTATAACTATTATGATTATTATGGTTGTTATGGCTAATATAATGGTTATTATGGCTGTTTCCAAGTCTATTATGGTTATTATCATGATTATTATGATTATTATGTTTCTGAGCACGATTATGACGAATACTATGATCATCAATGACATTCTTATGGTGATTACGACTATTACGATTATTATGGCTATAATAACCATTATTAGGTTTTTTTCCTGATCATTCTGTTTATTATTACGATGTTATGACTATTACGGTTAGTATAACTATTACTATGATTACTACGGCTATTATGATTGTTCCTATGATAATTATGATTATAATTATGATTGTCATGATTGTTGTGGTTATCATGACGATTACTATGATTATATTGGTTGATAGCATGGTTACTATGATCATCATACAGATTACTATAGCTATTATGATTATTATGGTTATTATGGCTATTATAATGGTTGTTATGGTTGTTTCCATGTCTATTATGGTTATTATCATGATTATTATGATTATTATGTTTCTTAGTACGATTATGACGAATATTAAGATAATCACTGAGATTCCTATGGCGATTACGACTATTACGATTATTATGGCTGTAATAACGATTATTAGGTTATTTTCATGATTATTCTGTTTATTATTACGATATTATGATTATTACAGTTAGTATAGCTATTACTATGACTATTACGGCTATTCTGACTGTTGCTATGATTATTATGATTATTCTTATGACTGTTATGATTGTTGTGGTTATTATGACGATTACTATGATTATAATGGTTGATAGCATGGTAATCATGATCATCATTCAGATTACTATAGCTATTATGATGAATATCATTATCAGGGCTATTATAATGGCTATTATGGTTGTTTCCACGTTTATTATGGTTATTGTCATGTTTATTATCATTATTATTATGATTGTTATGTTTGTTGTGGGTATTGTGACGATTACTATGATTATAATTATTGATAGCATGGTAATTATGATCATCAGTCAGATTAATATAGCTATTATGGTTATTATGGTTATTATGGCTATTATAATGGTTATTAGGGTTGTTTCCAAGTCTATTATGCTTATTATCATGATTACTATGATTATTATGTTTCTTAGTATGATTGTGAGAATTATTATGATCATTACTACGATTATTCTGGTTATAATGGTTATTAAGATTATTATGTCTGTAATAACGATCATTAGGTTATTTCCATGATTATTCTGTATATTATAACGATGTTATGATTATTACAGCCAGTATAACTATTACTATGATTATTACGTCTATTATGACTGTTGCTATGATTATTATGATTATTATTATGATTGTCGTGGTTATCATGACGATTACTATGATTATAATGGTTGATAGCATGGTTATTATGGTCATCATTCGGATTACTATGGCTGTTAAGATTATTATGGTTATTATGTCTATTATATTGGTTATTATGGCTGTTTCCAAGTCTATTATGGTTATTATCATGATTATTATGATTATTATGTTTCTGAGCATGATTATGACGAATACTATGATCATCAATGACATTCTTATGGTGATTACGACTATTACGATTATTATGGCTATAATAACCATTATTAGGTTTTTTTCCTGATCATTCTGTTTATTATTACGATGTTATGACTATTACGGTTAGTATAACTATTACTATGATTATTACGGCTATTATGATTGTTGCTATGGTAATTATGATTATTATAATGATTTTTATGACTGTTGTGGTTATTATGACGATTACTATGATTATAATGGTTGATAGTATGGTAGTTATGATCATCAGTCAGATTAATATAGCTATAATGGTTATTATGGTTATTATGGCTATTATAATGGTTATTAGGGTTGTTTCCAAGTCTATTACGGTTATTATCATGATTATTATGATTATTATGTTTCCTAGTATGATTGTGAGAATTATTATGATCATTGTTACGATTATTCTGGTTATAATGGCTATTAAGATTATTATGGTTGTAATAACGAGTATTAGGTTATTTCCATGATTATTCTGTATATTATAACGATGTTATGATTATTACAGTTAGTATAACGATTACTATGATTATTACGGCTATTATGATTGTTGCTATGATTGTTATGATTGTTGTGGGTATTATGACGATTACTATGATTATAATGGTTGATAGCATGGTTATTATGGTCGTCATTCGGATTACTATGGCTATTAAGATTATTATGGTTATTATGTCTATTATATTGGTTATTATGATCGTTTCCAAGTCTATTATGTTTATTATAATGATTATTATGATTATAATGTTGCTTAGTATTACTGTGAGGGTTATTATGATCATTACTATTATTATTCTGGTTATTATGGTTATTAAGATTATTATGGCTGTAATAACGATTATTAGGTTATTTGCATGATTATTCTGTATATTATAACGATGTTATGATTATTACGGTCAGTGTAACGATTACTATGATTATCACGGCTATTATGATTGTTGCTATGATAATTATGATTATAATTATGATTGTCATGATTGTTGTGGTTATCATGACGATTACTATGATTATATTGGTTGATAGCATGGTAATCATGATCATCATTCAGATTACTATAGCTATTATGATGAATATCATTATCAGGGCTATTATAATTGTCATTATGGTTGTTTCCAAGTTTATTATGGTTATTGTCATGTTTATTATCATTATTATTATGATTGATATGTTTGTTGTGGTTATTATGACGATTACTATGATTATAATTGTTGATAGCACGATAATTATGATCATCAGTCAGATTACTATAGCTATTATGGTTATTATGGTTATTATGGCTGTTATAATGGTTATTAGGGTTGTTTCCAAGTCTATTATGGTTATTATCATGATTATTATGATTATTATGTTTCTTAGTATGATTGTGAGGGTTATTATGATCATCACTGAGATTCTTATGGTGATTACGACTATTATGATTGTTATGGCTATAATAACGGTTATTAGGCTATTTCCATGATTATTCTGTTTATTATTACAATGTTATGATTGCTACAGTTAGTATAACTATTACTATGGTAATTACGTCTATTATGATTTTTGCTATGATTATTATGACTATTATTATGATTGTTATGATTTTTGTGGTTATTATGACGATTACTATGATTATAATGGTTGATAGCATGGTAATCATGATCATCATTCAGATTACTATAGCCATTATGATTAATATGGTTATCATGGCTATTATAATGGTTATTACGGTTGTTTCCAAGTCTATTATGGTTATTGCCATGTTTATTATTATTATTATTATTATGATTGTTATGTTTGTTGTCGTTATTATGACGATTACTTTGATTATAGTTGTTGATAGCATGGTAGTTATGATCATCAGTCAGATTATTATAGCTATTACGGTTATTACGGTCATTATGGCTATTATAATGGTTATTAGGGCTGTTTCCAAGTCTATTTTGGTTATTTTCATGATTATTATGATTATGATGTTTTTTAGTATGATTGTGAGGATTATTATGACCATTATTGTGGTTATTCTGCTTATTATGGTTATTAAGAATTATATGGCTGTAATAACGATTATTAGGCTATTTGCATGATTATTCTGTTTATCATTACGATGTTATGATAATTACAGTCAGTATAACCATTACCATGATTATTACGTCTATTATGATTGTTCCTATGATTACTATGACTATTATTATGATTGTTATAATTGCTGTGGTTATTATGACGATTACCATGATTATAATTGTTGATAGCATGGTAATTATGATCATCAGTGAGATTACTATAGTTATTATGGTTATTATGGTTATTATGGCTATTATAATGGTTATTAGGGCTGTTTCCAAGTCTATTATGGTTATTATCACGATTATTATGATTATTATGTTTCTTAGTATGATTGTGAGGATTATTATGATCATTATTATGATAATTCTGGTTATTATGGTTGTTTCGATTATTATGTCTGTAATAACGATTATTAGGTTATTTCCTTGATTATTCTGTTTATTATTACGATGTTATGATTATTACAGTTAGTATAACAATTACTATGACTATTACGGCTATTATGATTGTGCTATGATTATTATGATTATTATTATGATTGTTATGATTGTTGTGGTTATTATGAGGGTTACTATGATTATAATGGTTGATGGCATAGAAATCATGATCATCATTCAGATTACTATAGCTATTATGATTAATACGGTTATCATGGCTATTATAATGGTTATTATGGTTGTTTCCAAGTTTATTATGGTTATTGTCATGTTTATTATCATTATTATTGTGATTGTTATGTTTGTTGTGGGGTTTATGACGATTACTATGATTATAATTGTTGATAGCATGGTAATTATGATCATCATTCAGATTAGTATAACTATTATGATTATTATGGTTGTTATGGCTAATATAATGGTTATTATGGCTGTTTCCAAGTCTATTATGGTTATTATCATGATTATTATGATTATTATGTTTCTTAGCATGATTATGACGAATACTATGATCATCAATGACATTCTTATGGTGATTACGACTATTACGATTATTATGGCAATAATAACGATTATTAGGTAATTTCTATGATCATTCTGTTTATTATTACGATGTTATGACTATTACGGTTAGTATAACTATTACTATGATTATTACGACCTATTATGATTGTTGCTATGATAATTATGATTATTCCTATGATTGTTATGATTGTCGTGGTTATCATGACGATTACTATGATTAGAATGGTTGATAGCATGGTTATTATGGTCATCATTCGGATTACTATGGCTGTTAAGATTATTATGGTTATTATGTCTATTATATTGGTTATTATGGCTGTTTCCAAGTCTATTATGGTTATTATCATGATTGTTATGATTATTATGTTTCTGAGCATGATTATGACGAATACTATGATCATCAATGACATTCTTATGGTGATTACGACTATTACGATTATTATGGCTATAATAACCATTATTAGGTTTTTTTCCTGATCATTCTGTTTATTATTACGATGTTATGACTATTACGGTTAGTATAACTATTACTATGATTATTACGGCTATTATGATTGTTGCTATGGTAATTATGATTATTATAATGATTTTTATGACTGTTGTGGTTATTATGACGATTACTATGATTATAATGGTTGATAGTATGGTAGTTATGATCATCAGTCAGATTAATATAGCTATAATGGTTATTATGGTTATTATGGCTATTATAATGGTTATTAGGGTTGTTTCCAAGTCTATTATGGTTATTATCATAATTATTATGATTATTATGTTTCCTAGTATGATTGTGAGAATTATTATGATCATTGTTACGATTATTCTGGTTATAATGGCTATTAAGATTATTATGGTTGTAATAACGAGTATTAGGTTATTTCCATGATTATTCTGTATATTATAACGATGTTATGATTATTACAGCCAGTATAACTATTACTATGATTATTACGTCTATTATGACTGTTGCTATGATTATTATGATTATTATTATGATTGTCCTGGTTATCATGACGATTACTATGATTATAATGGTTGATAGCATGGTTATTATGGTCTTCATTCGGATTACTATGGCTGTTAAGATTATTATGGTTATTATGTCTATTATATTGGTTATTAAGGCTGTTTCCAAGTCTATTATGGTTATTATCATGATTGTTATGATTATTATGTTTCTGAGCATGATTATGACGAATACTATGATCATCAATGACATTCTTATGGTGATTACGACTATTACGATTATTATGGCTATAATAACCATTATTAGGTTTTCTTCCTGATCATTCTGTTTATTATTACGATGTTATGCCTATTACGGTTAGTATAACTATTACTATGATTATTACGGCTATTATGATTGTTGCTATGGTAATTATGATTATTATAATGATTTTTAAGACTGTTGTGGTTATTATGACGATTACTATGATTATAATGGTTGATAGTATGGTAGTTATGATCATCAGTCAGATTAATATAGCTATAATGGTTATTATGGTTATTATGGCTATTATAATGGTTATTAGGGTTGTTTCCAAGTCTATTATGGTTATTATCATGATTATTATGATTATTATGTTTCCTAGTATGATTGTGAGAATTATTATGATCATTGTTACGATTATTCTGGTTATAATGGCTATTAAGATTATTATGGTTGTAATAACGAGTATTAGGTTATTTCCATGATTATTCTGTATATTATAACGATGTTATGATTATTACAGTTAGTATAACGATTACTATGATTATTACGGCTATTATGATTGTTGCTATGATTGTTATGATTGTTGTGGGTATTATGACGATTACTATGATTATAATGGTTGATAGCATGGTTATTATGGTCATCATTCGGATTACTATGGCTATTGAGATTATTATGGTTATTATGTCTATTATATTGGTTATTATGACCGTTTCCAAGTCTATTATGTTTATTATAATGATTATTATGATTATAATGTTGCTTAGTATTACTGTGAGGGTTATTATGATCATTACTATTATTATTCTGGTTATTATGGTTATTAAGATTATTATGGCTGTAATAACGATTATTAGGTTATTTGCATGATTATTCTGTATATTATAACGATGTTACGATTATTACGGTCAGTGTAACGATTACTATGATTATCACGGCTATTATGATTGTTGCTATGATAATTATGATTATAATTATGATTATCATGATTGTTGTGGTTATCATGACGATTACTATGATTATATTGGTTGATAGCATGGTAATCATGATCATCATTCAGATTACTATAGCTATTATGATGAATATCATTATCAGGGCTATTAAAATTGTTATTAGGGTTGTTTCCAAGTCTATTATGGTTATTATCATGATTATTATGATTATTATGTTTCCTAGTATGATTGTGAGAATTATTATGATCATTACTACGATTATTCTGGTTATAATGGTTATTAAGATTATTATGTCTGTAATAACGATTATTAGGTTATTTCCATGATTATTCTGTATATTATAACGATGTTATGATTATTACAGCCAGTATAACTATTACTATGATTATTACGTCTATTATGACTGTTGCTATGATTATTATGATTATTATTATGATTGTTGTGGTTATTATGACGATTACTATGATTATAATGGTTGATGGCATAGAAATCATGATCATCATTCAGATTACTATAGCTATTATGATTAATACGGTTATCATGGCTATTATAATGGTTATTATGGTTGTTTCCAAGTTTATTATGGTTATTGTCATGTTTATTATCATTATTATTATGATTGTTATGTTTTTTGTGGGGTTTATGACGATTACTATGATTATAATTGTTGATGGCATGGTAATTATGATCATCATTCAGATTACTATAACTATTATGGTTATTATGGTTATTATGGCTATTACAATGGTTATTAGGGTTGTTTCCAAGTCTATTATGCTTATTATCATGATTGCTATGATTATCATGTTTCTTAGTATGATTGTGAGAATTATTATGATCATTACTACGATTACTCTGGTTATAATGGTTATTAAGATTATTATGTCTGTAATAACGATTATTAGGTTATTTCCATGATTATTCTGTATATTATAACGATGTTATGATTATTACAGCCAGTATAACTATTACTATGATTATTACGTCTATTATGACTGTTGCTATGATTATTATGATTATTATTATGATTGTCCTGGTTATCATGACGATTACTATGATTATAATGGTTGATAGCATGGTTATTATGGTCATCATTCGGATTACTATGGCTGTTAAGATTATTATGGTTATTATGTCTATTATATTGGTTATTATGGCTGTTTCCAAGTCTATTATGGTTATTATCATGATTGTTATGATTATTATGTTTCTGAGCATGATTATGACGAATACTATGATCATCAATGACATTCTTATGGTGATTACGACTATTACGATTATTATGGCTATAATAACCATTATTAGGTTTTTTTCCTGATCATTCTGTTTATTATTACGATGTTATGACTATTACGGTTAGTATAACTATTACTATGATTATTACGGCTATTATGATTGTTGCTATGGTAATTATGATTATTATAATGATTTTTATGACTGTTGTGGTTATTATGACGATTACTATGATTATAATGGTTGATAGTATGGTAGTTATGATCATCAGTCAGATTAATATAGCTATAATGGTTATTATGGTTATTATGGCTATTATAATGGTTATTAGGGTTGTTTCCAAGTCTATTATGGTTATTATCATGATTATTATGATTATTATGTTTCCTAGTATGATTGTGAGAATTATTATGATCATTGTTACGATTATGCTGGTTATAATGGCTATTAAGATTATTATGGTTGTAATAACGAGTATTAGGTTATTTCCATGATTATTCTGTTTATTATTACGATGTTATGATTATTACAGTCAGTATAACTATTACTATAATTATTGCGTCTATTATGATTGCTGCTATGATTATTATGATTATTATTATGATTGTTAAGATTGTTGTGGTTATTCTGACGATTACTATGATTATAATGGTTGATAGTATGGTAGTTATGATCATCAGTCAGATTAATATAGCTATAATGGTTATTATGGTTATTATGGCTATTATAATGGTTATTAGGGTTGTTTCCAAGTCTATTATGGTTATTATCATGATTATTATGATTATTATGTTTCGTAGTATGATTGTGAGAATTATTATGATCATTGTTACGATTATTCTGGTTATAATGGCTATTAAGATTATTATGGTTGTAATAACGAGTATTAGGTTATTTCCATGATTATTCTGTATATTATAACGATGTTATGATTATTACAGTTAGTATAACGATTACTATGATTATTACGGCTATTGTGATTGTTGCTATGATTGTTATGATTGTTGTGGGTATTATGACGATTACTATGATTATAATGGTTGATAGCATGGTTATTATGGCCATCATTCGGATTACTATGGCTATTAAGATTATTATGGTTATTATGTCTATTATATTGGTTATTATGATCGTTTCCAAGTCGATTATGTTTATTATAATGATTATTATGATTATAATGTTGCTTAGTATTACTGTGAGGGTTATTATGATCATTACTATTATTATTCTGGTTATTATGGTTATTAAGATTATTATGGCTGTAATAACGATTATTAGGTTATTTGCATGATTATTCTGTATATTATAACGATGTTATGATTATTACGGTCAGTGTAACGATTACTATGATTATCACGGCTATTATGATTGTTGCTATGATAATTATGATTATAATTATGATTGTCATGATTGTTGTGGTTATCATGACGATTACTATGATTACATTGGTTGATAGCATGGTAATCATGATCATCATTCAGATTACTATAGCTATTATGATGAATATCATTATCAGGGCTATTATAATTGTTATTATGGTTGTTTCCAAGTTTATTATGGTTATTGTCATGTTTATTATCATTATTATTATGATTGATATGTTTGTTGTGGTTATTATGACGATTACTATGATTATAATTGTTGATAGCACGATAATTATGATCATCAGTCAGATTACTATAGCTATTATGGTTATTATGGTTATTATGGCTGTTATAATGGTTATTAGGGTTGTTTCCAAGTCTATTATGGTTATTTTCATGATTATTATGATTATGATGTTTTTTAGTATGATTGTGAGGATTATTATGACCATTATTGTGGTTATTCTGCTTATTATGGTTATTAAGATTATTATGGCTGTAATAACGATTATTAGGTTATTTGCATGATTATTCTGTATATTATAACGATGTTATGATTATTACGGTCAGTGTAACGATTACTATGATTATCACGGCTATTATGATTGTTGCTATGATAATTATGATTATAATTATGATTGTCATGATTGTTGTGGTTACCATGACGATTACTATGATTATATTGGTTGATAGCATGGTAATCATGATCATCATTCAGATTACTATAGCTATTATGATGAATATCATTATCAGGGCTATTATAATTGTTATTACGGTTGTTTCCAAGTCTATTATGGTTATTGCCATGTTTATTATTATTATTATTATTATGATTGTTATGTTTGTTGTCGTTATTATGACGATTACTTTGATTATAGTTGTTGATAGCATGGTAGTTATGATCATCAGTCAGATTATTATAGCTATTACGGTTATTACGGTCATTATGGCTATTATAATGGTTATTAGGGTTGTTTCCAAGTCTATTATGGTTATTTTCATGATTATTATGATTATGATGTTTTTTAGTATGATTGTGAGGATTATTATGACCATTATTGTGATAATTCAGCCAGATTACTATAGCTATTATGATTATTATAGTTATTATGGCTATTATAATGGTTATTATGGTTGATTCCCAATCTATTACGGTTATTATCATTATTATTATTATGATTATTATGTTTCTTAGTATGATTATGACGAATATTATGATCATCACTGAGATTCTTACGGCGATTACGACTATTGCGATTATTATGGCTATAATAACGATTATTAGGTTTTTTTCCTGATTATTCTGTTTTTTATTACGATGTTATGATTATTACTGTCAGTATAACTATTACTATGATTATTACGTCTATTATGATTGTTCCTATGATTATTATTACTATTATTATGATTGTTATGATTGTTGTGGTTATCATGATTATTACTATGATTATAATGGATAATAGCATCGTTATTATGGTCATCATTCAGATTACTATGGCTATTAAGATTACTATGGTTATTATGGCTATTATAATGGTTATTATGATCGTTTCCATGTCTATTAAGGTTATTATTATGATTATTATGATTATAATGTATCACAGTATGTTTGCGATGATTATTACGATCATTATGAAGATTATTCTGGTTATTATGGTTATTAAGATTATTATGGCTGTAATATCGTTTATTAGGTTATTTCCATGATTATTCTGTTTATTATTACGATGCTATGATTATTACAGTCAGTATAACTATTACTATAATTATTGCGTCTATTATGATTGCTGCTATGATTATTATGATTATTATTATGATTGTTAAGATTGTTGTGGTTATTCTGACGATTACTATGATTATAATGGTTGATAGTATGGTAGTTATGATCATCAGTCAGATTAATATAGCTATAATGGTTATTATGGTTATTATGGCTATTATAATGGTTATTAGGGTTGTTTCCAAGTCTATTATGGTTATTATCATGATTATTATGATTATTATGTTTCCTAGTATGATTGTGAGAATTATTAAGATCATTAATACGATTATTCTGGTTATAATGGTTATTAAGATTATTATGTCTGTAATAACGATTATTAGGTTATTTCCATGATTATTCTGTATATTATAACGATGTTATGATTATTACAGCCAGTATAACTATTACTATGATTATTACGTCTATTATGACTGTTGCTATGATTATTATGATTATTATTATGATTGTTGTGGTTATTATGACGATTACTATGATTATAATGGTTGATGGCATAGAAATCATGATCATCATTCAGATTACTATAGCTATAATGATTAATACGGTTATCATGGCTATTATAATGGTTATTATGGTTGTTTCCAAGTTTATTATGGTTATTGTCATGTTTATTATCATTATTATTATGATTGTTATGTTTTTTGTGGGGTTTATGACGATTACTATGATTATAATTGTTGATGGCATGGTAATTATGATCATCATTCAGATTACTATAACTATTATGGTTATTATGGTTATTATGGCTATTATAATGGTTATTAGGGTTGTTTCCAAGTCTATTATGCTTATTATCATGATTGCTATGATTATCATGTTTCTTAGTATGATTGTGAGAATTATTATGATCATTACTACGATTATTCTGGTTATAATGGTTATTAAGATTATTATGTCTGTAATAACGATTATTAGGTTATTTCCATGATTATTCTGTATATTATAACGATGTTATGATTATTACAGCCAGTATAACTATTACTATGATTATTACGTCTATTATGACTGTTGCTATGATAATTATGATTATTCCTATGATTGTTATGATTGTCGTGGTTATCATGACGATTACTATGATTATAATGGTTGATAGCATGGTTATTATGGTCATCATTCGGATTACTATGGCTGTTAAGATTATTATGGTTATTATGTCTATTATATTGGTTATTATGGCTGTTTCCAAGTCTATTATGGTTATTATCATGATTGTTATGATTATTATGTTTCTGAGCATGATTATGACGAATACTATGATCATCAATGACATTCTTATGGTGATTACGACTATTACGATTATTATGGCTATAATAACCATTATTAGGTTTTTTTCCTGATCATTCTGTTTATTATTACGATGTTATGACTATTACGGTTAGTATAACTATTACTATGATTATTACGGCTATTATGATTGTTGCTATGGTAATTATGATTATTATAATGATTTTTATGACTGTTGTGGTTATTATGACGATTACTATGATTATAATGGTTGATAGTATGGTAGTTATGATCATCAGTCAGATTAATATAGCTATAATGGTTATTATGGTTATTATGGCTATTATAATGGTTATTAGGGTTGTTTCCAAGTCTATTATGGTTATTATCATGATTATTATGATTATTATGTTTCCTAGTATGATTGTGAGAATTATTATGATCATTGTTACGATTATGCTGGTTATAATGGCTATTAAGATTATTATGGTTGTAATAACGAGTATTAGGTTATTTCCATGATTATTCTGTATATTATAACGATGTTATGATTATTACAGTTAGTATAACGATTACTATGATTATTACGGCTATTATGATTGTTGCTATGATTGTTATGATTGTTGTGGGTATTATGACGATTACTATGATTATAATGGTTGATAGCATGGTTATTATGGCCATCATTCGGATTACTATGGCTATTAAGATTATTATGGTTATTATGTCTATTATATTGGTTATTATGATCGTTTCCAAGTCAATTATGTTTATTATAATGATTATTATGATTATAATGTTGCTTAGTATTACTGTGAGGGTTATTATGATCATTACTATTATTATTCTGGTTATTATGGTTATTAAGATTATTATGGCTGTAATAACGATTATTAGGTTATTTGCATGATTATTCTGTATATTATAACGATGTTATGATTATTACGGTCAGTGTAACGATTACTATGATTATCACGGCTATTATGATTGTTGCTATGATAATTATGATTATAATTATGATTGTCATGATTGTTGCGGTTATCATGACGATTACTATGATTACATTGGTTGATAGCATGGTAATCATGATCATCATTCAGATTACTATAGCTATTATGATGAATATCATTATCAGGGCTATTATAATTGTTATTATGGTTGTTTCCAAGTTTATTATGGTTATTGTCATGTTTATTATCATTATTATTATGATTGATATGTTTGTTGTGGTTATTATGACGATTACTATGATTATAATTGTTGATAGCACGATAATTATGATCATCAGTCAGATTACTATAGCTATTATGGTTATTATGGTTATTATGGCTGTTATAATGGTTATTAGGGTTGTTTCCAAGTCTATTATGGTTACTTTCATGATTATTATGATTATGATGTTTTTTTGTATGATTGTGAGGATTATTATGACCATTATTGTGGTTATTCTGCTTATTATGGTTATTAAGATTATTATGGCTGTAATAACGATTATTAGGTTATTTGCATGATTATTCTGTATATTATAACGATGTTATGATTATTACGGTCAGTGTAACGATTACTATGATTATCACGGCTATTATGATTGTTGCTATGATAATTATGATTATAATTATGATTGTCATGATTGTTGTGGTTATCATGACGATTACTATGATTATATTGGTTGATAGCATGGTAATCATGATCATCATTCAGATTACTATAGCTATTATGATGAATATCATTATCAGGGCTATTATAATTGTTATTACGGTTGTTTCCAAGTCTATTATGGTTATTGCCATGTTTATTATTATTATTATTATTATGATTGTTATGTTTGTTGTCGTTATTATGACGATTACTTTGATTATAGTTGTTGATAGCATGGTAGTTATGATCATCAGTCAGATTATTATAGCTATTACGGTTATTACGGTCATTATGGCTATTATAATGGTTATTAGGGTTGTTTCCAAGTCTATTATGGTTATTTTCATGATTATTATGATTATGATGTTTTTTAGTATGATTGTGAGGATTATTATGACCATTATTGTGGTTATTCTGCTTATTATGGTTATTAAGATTATTATGGCTGTAATAACGATTATTAGATTATTTGCATGATTATTCTGTATATTATAACGATGTTATGATTATTACGGTCAGTGTAACGATTACTATGATTATCACGGCTATTATGATTGTTGCTATGATAATTATGATTATAATTATGATTGTCATGATTGTTGTGGTTATCATGACGATTACTATGATTATATTGGTTGATAGCATGGTAATCATGATCATCATTCAGATTACTATAGCTATTATGATGAATATCATTATCAGGGCTATTATAATTGTTATTACGGTTGTTTCCAAGTCTATTATGGTTATTGCCATGTTTATTATTATTATTATTATTATTATGATTGTTATGTTTGTTGTCGTTATTATGACGATTACTTTGATTATAGTTGTTGATAGCATGGTAGTTATGATCATCAGTCAGATTATTATAGCTATTACGGTTATTACGGTCATTATGGCTATTATAATGGTTATTAGGGTTGTTTCCAAGTCTATTATGGTTATTATCATGATTATTATGATTATTATGTTTCCTAGTATGATTGTGAGAATTATTATGATCATTACTACGATTATTCTGGTTATAATGGTTATTAAGATTATTATGGCTGTAATATCGTTTATTAGGTTATTTCCATGATTATTCTGTTTATTATTACGATGTTATGATTATTACAGTCAGTATAACTATTACTATAATTATTGCGTCTATTATGATTGCTGCTACGATTATTATGATTATTATTATGATTGTTAAGATTGTTGTGGTTATTCTGACGATTACTATGATTATAATGGTTGATAGTATGGTAGTTATGATCATCAGTCAGATTAATATAGCTATAATGGTTATTATGGTTATTATGGCTATTATAATGGTTATTAGGGTTGTTTCCAAGTCTATTATGGTTATTATCATGATTATTATGATTATTATGTTTCCTAGTATGATTGTGAGAATTATTATGATCATTACTACGATTATTCTGGTTATAATGGTTATTAAGATTATTATGTCTGTAATAACGATTATTAGGTTATTTCCATGATTATTCTGTATATTATAACGATGTTATGATTATTACAGCCAGTATCACTATTACTATGATTATTACGTCTATTATGACTGTTGCTATGATTATTATGATTATTATTATGATTGTTCTGGTTATCATGACGATTACTATGATTATAATGGTTGATAGCATGGTTATTATGGTCATCATTCGGATTACTATGGCTGTTAAGATTATTATGGTTATTATGTCTATTATATTGGTTATTAAGGCTGTTTCCAAGTCTATTATAGTTATTATCATGATTGTTATGATTATTATGTTTCTGAGCATGATTATGACGAATACTATGATCATCAATGACATTCTTATGGTGATTACGACTATTACGATTATTATGGCTATAATAACCATTATTAGGTTTTCTTCCTGATCATTCTGTTTATTATTACGATGTTATGACTATTACGGTTAGTATAACTATTACTATGATTATTACGGCTATTATGATTGTTGCTATGGTAATTATGATTATTATAATGATTTTTATGACTGTTGTGGTTATTATGACGATTACTATGATTATAATGGTTGATAGTATGGTAGTTATGATCATCAGTCTGATTAATATAGCTATAATGGTTATTATGGTTATTATGGCTATTATAATGGTTATTAGGGTTGTTTCCAAGTCTATTATGGTTATTATCATGATTATTATGATTATTATGTTTCCTAGTATGATTGTGAGAATTATTATGATCATTACTACGATTATTCTGGTTATAATGGTTATTAAGATTATTATGTCTGTAATAACGATTATTAGGTTATTTCCATGATTATTCTGTATATTATAACGATGTTATGATTATTACAGCCAGTATAACTATTACTATGATTATTACGTCTATTATGACTGTTGCTATGATTATTATGATTATTATTATGATTGTCGTGGTTATCATGACGATTACTATGATTATAATGGTTGATAGCATGGTTATTATGGTCATCATTCGGATTACTATGGCTGTTAAGATTATTATGGTTATTATGTCTATTATATTGGTTATTATGCCTGTTTCCAAGTCCATTATGGTTATTATCATGATTATTATGATTATTATGTTTCTGAGCATGATTATGACGAATACTATGATCATCAATGACATTCTTATGGTGATTACGACTATTACGATTATTATGGCTATAATAACCATTATTAGGTTTTCTTCCTGATCATTCTGTTTATTATTACGATGTTATGACTATTACGGTTAGTATAACTATTACTATGATTATTACGGCTATTATGATTGTTGCTATGGTAATTATGATTATTATAATGATTTTTATGACTGTTGTGGTTATTATGACGATTACTATGATTATAATGGTTGATAGTATGGTAGTTATGATCATCAGTCTGATTAATATAGCTATAATGGTTATTATGGTTATTATGGCTATTATAATGGTTATTAGGGTTGTTTCCAAGTCTATTATGGTTATTATCATGATTATTATGATTATTATGTTTCCTAGTATGATTGTGAGAATTATTATGATCATTACTACGATTATTCTGGTTATAATGGTTATTAAGATTATTATGTCTGTAATAACGATTATTAGGTTATTTCCATGATTATTCTGTATATTATAACGATGTTATGATTATTACAGCCAGTATAACTATTACTATGATTATTACGTCTATTATGACTGTTGCTATGATTATTATGATTATTATTATGATTGTCGTGGTTATCATGACGATTACTATGATTATAATGGTTGATAGCATGGTTATTATGGTCATCATTCGGATTACTATGGCTGTTAAGATTATTATGGTTATTATGTCTATTATATTGGTTATTATGCCTGTTTCCAAGTCCATTATGGTTATTATCATGATTATTATGATTATTATGTTTCTGAGCATGATTATGACGAATACTATGATCATCAATGACATTCTTATGGTGATTACGACTATTACGATTATTATGGCTATAATAACCATTATTAGGTTTTCTTCCTGATCATTCTGTTTATTATTACGATGTTATGACTATTACGGTTAGTATAACTATTACTATGATTATTACGGCTATTATGATTGTTGCTATGGTAATTATGATTATTATAATGATTTTTATGACTGTTGTGGTTATTATGACGATTACTATGATTATAATGGTTGATAGTATGGTAGTTATGATCATCAGTCAGATTAATATAGCTATAATGGTTATTATGGTTATTATGGCTATTATAATGGTTATTAGGGTTGTTTCCAAGTCTATTATGGTTATTATCATGATTATTATGATTATTATGTTTCCTAGTATGATTGTGAGAATTATTATGATCATAGTTACGATTATTCTGGTTATAATGGCTATTAAGATTATTATGGTTGTAATAACGAGTATTAGGTTATTTCCATGATTATTCTGTATATTATAACGATGTTATGATTATTACAGTTAGTATAACGATTACTATGATTATTACGGCTATTATGATTGTTGCTATGATTGTTATGATTGTTGTGGGTATTATGACGATTACTATGATTATAATGGTTGATAGCATGGTTATTATGGTCATCATTCGGATTACTATGGCTATTAAGATTATTATGGTTATTATGTCTATTATATTGGTTATTATGATCGTTTCCAAGTCTATTATGTTTATTATAATGATTATTATGATTATAATGTTGCTTAGTATTACTGTGAGGGTTATTATGATCATTACTATTATTATTCTGGTTATTATGGTTATTAAGATTATTATGGCTGTAATAACGATTATTAGGTTATTTGCATGATTATTCTGTATATTATAACGATGTTATGATTATTACGGTCAGTGTAACGATTACTATGATTATCACGGCTATTATGATTGTTGCTATGATAATTATGATTATAATTATGATTGTCATGATTGTTGTGGTTATCATGACGATTACTATGATTATATTGGTTGATAGCATGGTAATCATGATCATCATTCAGATTACTATAGCTAT
Organism: Calliopsis andreniformis; assembly: GCF_051401765.1. NCBI lineage: Eukaryota > Metazoa > Arthropoda > Insecta > Hymenoptera > Andrenidae > Calliopsis > Calliopsis andreniformis. The sequence goes on from NW_027480780.1 coordinate 188,482, forward strand.
TATGATGAATATCATTATCAGGGCTATTATAATTGTTATTACGGTTGTTTTCAAGTCTATTATGGTTATTGCCATGTTTATTATTATTATTATTATTATGATTGTTATGTTTGTTGTCGTTATTATGACGATTACTTTGATTATAGTTGTTGATAGCATGGTAGTTATGATCATCAGTCAGATTATTATAGCTATTACGGTTATTACGGTCATTATGGCTATTATAATGGTTATTAGGGTTGTTTCCAAGTCTATTATGGTTATTATCATGATTATTATGATTATTATGTTTCCTAGTATGATTGTGAGAATTATTATGATCATTACTACGATTATTCTGGTTATAATGGTTATTAAGATTATTATGGCTGTAATATCGTTTATTAGGTTATTTCCATGATTATTCTGTTTATTATTACGATGTTATGATTATTACAGTCAGTATAACTATTACTATAATTATTGCGTCTATTATGATTGCTGCTACGATTATTATGATTATTATTATGATTGTTAAGATTGTTGTGGTTATTCTGACGATTACTATGATTATAATGGTTGATAGTATGGTAGTTATGATCATCAGTCAGATTAATATAGCTATAATGGTTATTATGGTTATTATGGCTATTATAATGGTTATTAGGGTTGTTTCCAAGTCTATTATGGTTATTATCATGATTATTATGATTATTATGTTTCCTAGTATGATTGTGAGAATTATTATGATCATTACTACGATTATTCTGGTTATAATGGTTATTAAGATTATTATGTCTGTAATAACGATTATTAGGTTATTTCCATGATTATTCTGTATATTATAACGATGTTATGATTATTACAGCCAGTATCACTATTACTATGATTATTACGTCTATTATGACTGTTGCTATGATTATTATGATTATTATTATGATTGTTCTGGTTATCATGACGATTACTATGATTATAATGGTTGATAGCATGGTTATTATGGTCATCATTCGGATTACTATGGCTGTTAAGATTATTATGGTTATTATGTCTATTATATTGGTTATTAAGGCTGTTTCCAAGTCTATTATAGTTATTATCATGATTGTTATGATTATTATGTTTCTGAGCATGATTATGACGAATACTATGATCATCAATGACATTCTTATGGTGATTACGACTATTACGATTATTATGGCTATAATAACCATTATTAGGTTTTCTTCCTGATCATTCTGTTTATTATTACGATGTTATGACTATTACGGTTAGTATAACTATTACTATGATTATTACGGCTATTATGATTGTTGCTATGGTAATTATGATTATTATAATGATTTTTATGACTGTTGTGGTTATTATGACGATTACTATGATTATAATGGTTGATAGTATGGTAGTTATGATCATCAGTCTGATTAATATAGCTATAATGGTTATTATGGTTATTATGGCTATTATAATGGTTATTAGGGTTGTTTCCAAGTCTATTATGGTTATTATCATGATTATTATGATTATTATGTTTCCTAGTATGATTGTGAGAATTATTATGATCATTACTACGATTATTCTGGTTATAATGGTTATTAAGATTATTATGTCTGTAATAACGATTATTAGGTTATTTCCATGATTATTCTGTATATTATAACGATGTTATGATTATTACAGCCAGTATAACTATTACTATGATTATTACGTCTATTATGACTGTTGCTATGATTATTATGATTATTATTATGATTGTCGTGGTTATCATGACGATTACTATGATTATAATGGTTGATAGCATGGTTATTATGGTCATCATTCGGATTACTATGGCTGTTAAGATTATTATGGTTATTATGTCTATTATATTGGTTATTATGCCTGTTTCCAAGTCCATTATGGTTATTATCATGATTATTATGATTATTATGTTTCTGAGCATGATTATGACGAATACTATGATCATCAATGACATTCTTATGGTGATTACGACTATTACGATTATTATGGCTATAATAACCATTATTAGGTTTTCTTCCTGATCATTCTGTTTATTATTACGATGTTATGACTATTACGGTTAGTATAACTATTACTATGATTATTACGGCTATTATGATTGTTGCTATGGTAATTATGATTATTATAATGATTTTTATGACTGTTGTGGTTATTATGACGATTACTATGATTATAATGGTTGATAGTATGGTAGTTATGATCATCAGTCAGATTAATATAGCTATAATGGTTATTATGGTTATTATGGCTATTATAATGGTTATTAGGGTTGTTTCCAAGTCTATTATGGTTATTATCATGATTATTATGATTATTATGTTTCCTAGTATGATTGTGAGAATTATTATGATCATAGTTACGATTATTCTGGTTATAATGGCTATTAAGATTATTATGGTTGTAATAACGAGTATTAGGTTATTTCCATGATTATTCTGTATATTATAACGATGTTATGATTATTACAGTTAGTATAACGATTACTATGATTATTACGGCTATTATGATTGTTGCTATGATTGTTATGATTGTTGTGGGTATTATGACGATTACTATGATTATAATGGTTGATAGCATGGTTATTATGGTCATCATTCGGATTACTATGGCTATTAAGATTATTATGGTTATTATGTCTATTATATTGGTTATTATGATCGTTTCCAAGTCTATTATGTTTATTATAATGATTATTATGATTATAATGTTGCTTAGTATTACTGTGAGGGTTATTATGATCATTACTATTATTATTCTGGTTATTATGGTTATTAAGATTATTATGGCTGTAATAACGATTATTAGGTTATTTGCATGATTATTCTGTATATTATAACGATGTTATGATTATTACGGTCAGTGTAACGATTACTATGATTATCACGGCTATTATGATTGTTGCTATGATAATTATGATTATAATTATGATTGTCATGATTGTTGTGGTTATCATGACGATTACTATGATTATATTGCTTGATAGCATGGTAATCATGATCATCATTCAGATTACTATAGCTATTATGATGAATATCATTATCAGGGCTATTAAAATTGTTATTATGGTTGTTTCCAAGTTTATTATGGTTATTGTCATGTTTATTATCATTATTATTATGATTGATATGTTTGTTGTGGTTATTATGACGATTACTATGATTATAATTGTTGATAGCACGATAATTATGATCATCAGTCAGATTACTATAGCTATTATGGTTATTATGGTTATTATGGCTGTTATAATGGTTATTAGGGTTGTTTCCAAGTCTATTATGGTTATTTTCATGATTATTATGATTATGATGTTTTTTAGTATGATTGTGAGGATTATTATGACCATTATTGTGGTTATTCTGCTTATTATGGTTATTAAGATTATTATGGCTGTAATAACGATTATTAGGTTATTTGCATGATTATTCTGTATATTATAACGATGTTATGATTATTACGGTCAGTGTAACGATTACTATGATTATCACGGCTACTATGATTGTTGCTATGATAATTATGATTATAATTATGATTGTCATGATTGTTGTGGTTATCATGACGATTACTATGATTATATTGGTTGATAGCATGGTAATCATGATCATCATTCAGATTACTATAGCTATTATGATGAATATCATTATCAGGGCTATTATAATTGTTATTACGGTTGTTTCCAAGTCTATTATGGTTATTGCCATGTTTATTATTATTATTATTATTATGATTGTTATGTTTGTTGTCGTTATTATGACGATTACTTTGATTATAGTTGTTGATAGCATGGTAGTTATGATCATCAGTCAGATTATTATAGCTATTACGGTTATTACGGTCATTATGGCTATTATAATGGTTATTAGGGTTGTTTCCAAGTCTATTATGGTTATTATCATGATTATTATGATTATTATGTTTCCTAGTATGATTGTGAGAATTATTATGATCATTACTACGATTATTCTGGTTATAATGGTTATTAAGATTATTATGGCTGTAATATCGTTTATTAGGTTATTTCCATGATTATTCTGTTTATTATTACGATGTTATGATTATTACAGTCAGTATAACTATTACTATAATTATTGCGTCTATTATGATTGCTGCTACGATTATTATGATTATTATTATGATTGTTAAGATTGTTGTGGTTATTCTGACGATTACTATGATTATAATGGTTGATAGTATGGTAGTTATGATCATCAGTCAGATTAATATAGCTATAATGGTTATTATGGTTATTATGGCTATTATAATGGTTATTAGGGTTGTTTCCAAGTCTATCATGGTTATTATCATGATTATTATGATTATTATGTTTCCTAGTATGATTGTGAGAATTATTATGATCATTACTACGATTATTCTGGTTATAATGGTTATTAAGATTATTATGTCTGTAATAACGATTATTAGGTTATTTCCATGATTATTCTGTATATTATAACGATGTTATGATTATTACAGCCAGTATAACTATTACTATGATTATTACGTCTATTATGACTGTTGCTATGATTATTATGATTATTATTATGATTGTTCTGGTTATCATGACGATTACTATGATTATAATGGTTGATAGCATGGTTATTATGGTCATCATTCGGATTACTATGGCTGTTAAGATTATTATGGTTATTATGTCTATTATATTGGTTATTAAGGCTGTTTCCAAGTCTATTATAGTTATTATCATGATTGTTATGATTATTATGTTTCTGAGCATGATTATGACGAATACTATGATCATCAATGACATTCTTATGGTGATTACGACTATTACGATTATTATGGCTATAATAACCATTATTAGGTTTTCTTCCTGATCATTCTGTTTATTATTACGATGTTATGACTATTACGGTTAGTATAACTATTACTATGATTATTACGGCTATTATGATTGTTGCTATGGTAATTATGATTATTATAATGATTTTTATGACTGTTGTGGTTATTATGACGATTACTATGATTATAATGGTTGATAGTATGGTAGTTATGATCATCAGTCTGATTAATATAGCTATAATGGTTATTATGGTTATTATGGCTATTATAATGGTTATTAGGGTTGTTTCCAAGTCTATTATGGTTATTATCATGATTATTATGATTATTATGTTTCCTAGTATGATTGTGAGAATTATTATGATCATTACTACGATTATTCTGGTTATAATGGTTATTAAGATTATTATGTCTGTAATAACGATTATTAGGTTATTTCCATGATTATTCTGTATATTATAACGATGTTATGATTATTACAGCCAGTATAACTATTACTATGATTATTACGTCTATTATGACTGTTGCTATGATTATTATGATTATTATTATGATTGTCGTGGTTATCATGACGATTACTATGATTATAATGGTTGATAGCATGGTTATTATGGTCATCATTCGGATTACTATGGCTGTTAAGATTATTATGGTTATTATGTCTATTATATTGGTTATTATGCCTGTTTCCAAGTCCATTATGGTTATTATCATGATTATTATGATTATTATGTTTCTGAGCATGATTATGACGAATACTATGATCATCAATGACATTCTTATGGTGATTACGACTATTACGATTATTATGGCTATAATAACCATTATTAGGTTTTCTTCCTGATCATTCTGTTTATTATTACGATGTTATGACTATTACGGTTAGTATAACTATTACTATGATTATTACGGCTATTATGATTGTTGCTATGGTAATTATGATTATTATAATGATTTTTATGACTGTTGTGGTTATTATGACGATTACTATGATTATAATGGTTGATAGTATGGTAGTTATGATCATCAGTCAGATTAATATAGCTATAATGGTTATTATGGTTATTATGGCTATTATAATGGTTATTAGGGTTGTTTCCAAGTCTATTATGGTTATTATCATGATTATTATGATTATTATGTTTCCTAGTATGATTGTGAGAATTATTATGATCATTGTTACGATTATTCTGGTTATAATGGCTATTAAGATTATTATGGTTGTAATAACGAGTATTAGGTTATTTCCATGATAATTCTGTATATTATAACGATGTTATGATTATTACAGTTAGTATAACGATTACTATGATTATTACGGCTATTATGATTGTTGCTATGATTGTTATGATTGTTGTGGGTATTATGACGATTACTATGATTATAATGGTTGATAGCATGGTTATTATGGTCATCATTCGGATTACTATGGCTATTAAGATTATTATGGTTATTATGTCTATTATATTGGTTATTATGATCGTTTCCAAGTCTATTATGTTTATTATAATGATTATTATGATTATAATGTTGCTTAGTATTACCTTGAGGGTTATTATGATCATTACTATTATTATTCTGGTTATTATGGTTATTAAGATTATTATGGCTGTAATAACGATTATTAGGTTATTTGCATGATTATTCTGTATATTATAACGATGTTATGATTATTACGGTCAGTGTAACGATTACTATGATTATCACGGCTATTATGATTGTTGCTATGATAATTATGATTATAATTATGATTGTCATGATTGTTGTGGTTATCATGACGATTACTATGATTATATTGCTTGATAGCATGGTAATCATGATCATCATTCAGATTACTATAGCTATTATGATGAATATCATTATCAGGGCTATTAAAATTGTTATTATGGTTGTTTCCAAGTTTATTATGGTTATTGTCATGTTTATTATCATTATTATTATGATTGATATGTTTGTTGTGGTTATTATGACGATTACTATGATTATAATTGTTGATAGCACGATAATTATGATCATCAGTCAGATTACTATAGCTATTATGGTTATTATGGTTATTATGGCTGTTATAATGGTTATTAGGGTTGTTTCCAAGTCTATTATGGTTATTTTCATGATTATTATGATTATGATGTTTTTTAGTATGATTGTGAGGATTATTATGACCATTATTGTGGTTATTCTGCTTATTATGGTTATTAAGATTATTATGGCTGTAATAACGATTATTAGGTTATTTGCATGATTATTCTGTATATTATAACGATGTTATGATTATTACGGTCAGTGTAACGATTACTATGATTATCACGGCTACTATGATTGTTGCTATGATAATTATGATTATAATTATGATTGTCATGATTGTTGTGGTTATCATGACGATTACTATGATTATATTGGTTGATAGCATGGTAATCATGATCATCATTCAGATTACTATAGCTATTATGATGAATATCATTATCAGGGCTATTATAATTGTTATTACGGTTGTTTCCAGGTCTATTATGGTTATTGCCATGTTTATTATTATTATTATTATTATGATTGTTATGTTTGTTGTCGTTATTATGACGATTACTTTGATTATAGTTGTTGATAGCATGGTAGTTATGATCATCAGTCAGATTATTATAGCTATTACGGTTATTACGGTCATTATGGCTATTATAATGGTTATTAGGGTTGTTTCCAAGTCTATTATGGTTATTATCATGATTATTATGATTATTATGTTTCCTAGTATGATTGTGAGAATTATTATGATCATTACTACGATTATTCTGGTTATAATGGTTATTAAGATTATTATGGCTGTAATATCGTTTATTAGGTTATTTCCATGATTATTCTGTTTATTATTACGATGTTATGATTATTACAGTCAGTATAACTATTACTATAATTATTGCGTCTATTATGATTGCTGCTACGATTATTATGATTATTATTATGATTGTTAAGATTGTTGTGGTTATTCTGACGATTACTATGATTATAATGGTTGATAGTATGGTAGTTATGATCATCAGTCAGATTAATATAGCTATAATGGTTATTATGGTTATTATGGCTATTATAATGGTTATTAGGGTTGTTTCCAAGTCTATCATGGTTATTATCATGATTATTATGATTATTATGTTTCCTAGTATGATTGTGAGAATTATTATGATCATTACTACGATTATTCTGGTTATAATGGTTATTAAGATTATTATGTCTGTAATAACGATTATTAGGTTATTTCCATGATTATTCTGTATATTATAACGATGTTATGATTATTACAGCCAGTATAACTATTACTATGATTATTACGTCTATTATGACTGTTGCTATGATTATTATGATTATTATTATGATTGTTGTGGTTATTATGACGATTACTATGATTATAATGGTTGATGGCATAGAAATCATGATCATCATTCAGATTACTATAGCTATTATGATTAATACGGTTATCATGGCTGTTATAATGGCTATTATGGTTGTTTCCAAGTTTATTATGGTTATTGTCATGTTTATTATCATTATTATTATGATTGTTATGTTTTTTGTGGGGTTTATGACGATTACTATGATTATAATTGTTGATAGCATGGTAATTATGATCATCATTCAGATTACTATAACTATTATGGTTATTATGGTTATTATGGCTATTATAATGGTTATTAGGGTTGTTTCCAAGTCTATTATGCTTATTATCATGATTACTATGATTATTATGTTTCTTAGTATGATTGTGAGAATTATTATGATCATTACTACGATTATTCTGGTTATAATGGTTATTAAGATTATTATGTCTGTAATAACGATTATTAGGTTATTTCCATGATTATTCTGTATATTATAACGATGTTATGATTATTACAGCCAGTATAACTATTACTATGATTATTACGTCTATTATGACTGTTGCTATGATTATTATGATTATTATTATGATTGTTCTGGTTATCATGACGATTACTATGATTATAATGGTTGATAGCATGGTTATTATGGTCATCATTCGGATTACTATGGCTGTTAAGATTATTATGGTTATTATGTCTATTATATTGGTTATTAAGGCTGTTTCCAAGTCTATTATGGTTATTATCATGATTGTTATGATTATTATGTTTCTGAGCATGATTATGACGAATACTATGATCATCAATGACATTCTTATGGTGATTACGACTATTACGATTATTATGGCTATAATAACCATTATTAGGTTTTCTTCCTGATCATTCTGTTTATTATTACGATGTTATGACTATTACGGTTAGTATAACTATTACTATGATTATTACGGCTATTATGATTGTTGCTATGGTAATTATGATTATTATAATGATTTTTATGACTGTTGTGGTTATTATGACGATTACTATGATTATAATGGTTGATAGTATGGTAGTTATGATCATCAGTCAGATTAATATAGCTATAGTGGTTATTATGGTTATTATGGCTATTATAATGGTTATTAGGGTTGTTTCCAAGTCTATTATGGTTATTATCATGATTATTATGATTATTATGTTTCCTAGTATGATTGTGAGAATTATTATGATCATTGTTACGATTATTCTGGTTATAATGGCTATTAAGATTATTATGGTTGTAATAACGAGTATTAGGTTATTTCCATGATTATTCTGTATATTATAACGATGTTATGATTATTACAGTTAGTATAACGATTACTATGATTATTACGGCTATTATGATTGTTGCTATGATTGTTATGATTGTTGTGGGTATTATGACGATTACTATGATTATAATGGTTGATAGCATGGTTATTATGGTCATCATTCGGATTACTATGGCTATTGAGATTATTATGGTTATTATGTCTATTATATTGGTTATTATGACCGTTTCCAAGTCTATTATGTTTATTATAATGATTATTATGATTATAATGTTGCTTAGTATTACTGTGAGGGTTATTATGATCATTACTATTATTATTCTGGTTATTATGGTTATTAAGATTATTATGGCTGTAATAACGATTATTAGGTTATTTGCATGATTATTCTGTATATTATAACGATGTTATGATTATTACGGTCAGTGTAACGATTACTATGATTATCACGGCTATTATGATTGTTGCTATGATAATTATGATTATAATTATGATTGTCATGATTGTTGTGGTTATCATGACGATTACTATGATTATATTGGTTGATAGCATGGTAATCATGATCATCATTCAGATTACTATAGCTATTATGATGAATATCATTATCAGGGCTATTAAAATTGTTATTAGGGTTGTTTCCAAGTCTATTATGGTTATTATCATGATTATTATGATTATTATGTTTCCTAGTATGATTGTGAGATTATTATGATCATTACTACGATTATTCTGGTTATAATGGTTATTAAGATTATTATGTCTGTAATAACGATTATTAGGTTATTTCCATGATTATTCTGTATATTATAACGATGTTATGATTATTACAGCCAGTATAACTATTACTATGATTATTACGTCTATTATGACTGTTGCTATGATTATTATGATTATTATTATGATTGTTGTGGTTATTATGACGATTACTATGATTATAATGGTTGATGGCATAGAAATCATGATCATCATTCAGATTACTATAGCTATTATGATTAATACGGTTATCATGGCTATTATAATGGTTATTATGGTTGTTTCCAAGTTTATTATGGTTATTGTCATGTTTATTATCATTATTATTATGATTGTTATGTTTTTTGTGGGGTTTATGACGATTACTATGATTATAATTGTTGATAGCATGGTAATTATGATCATCATTCAGATTACTATAACTATTAAGGTTATTATGGTTATTATGGCTATTATAATGGTTATTAGGGTTGTTTCCAAGTCTATTATGGTTATTATCATGATTATTATGATTATTATGTTTCCTAGTATGATTGTGAGAATTATTATGATCATTACTACGATTATTCTGGTTATAATGGTTATTAAGATTATTATGTCTGTAATAACGATTATTAGGTTATTTCCATGATTATTCTGTATATTATAACGATGTTATGATTATTACAGCCAGTATAACTATTACTATGATTATTACGTCTATTATGACTGTTGCTATGATTATTATGATTATTATTATGATTGTTGTGGTTATTATGACGATTACTATGATTATAATGGTTGATGGCATAGAAATCATGATCATCATTCAGATTACTATAGCTATTATGATTAATACGGTTATCATGGCTATTATAATGATTATTATGGTTGTTTCCAAGTTTATTATGGTTATTGTCATGTTTATTATCATTATTATTATGATTGTTATGTTTTTTGTGGGGTTTATGACGATTACTATGATTATAATTGTTGATAGCATGGTAATTATGATCATCATTCAGATTAGTATAACTATTATGATTATTATGGTTGTTATGGCTAATATAATGGTTATTATGGCTGTTTCCAAGTCTATTATGGTTATTATCATGATTATTATGATTATTATGTTTCTTAGCATGATTATGACGAATACTATGATCATCAATGACATTCTTATGGTGATTACGACTATTACGATTATTATGGCAATAATAACGATTATTAGGTAATTTCTATGATCATTCTGTTTGTTATTACGATGTTACGACTATTACGGTTAGTATAACTATTACTATGATTATTACGACCTATTATGAATGTTGCTATGATAATTATGATTATTCCTATGATTGTTATGATTGTCGTGTTTATCATGACGATTACTATGATTATAATGGTTGATAGCATGGTTATTATGGTCATCATTCGGATTACTATGGCTGTTAAGATTATTATGGTTATTATGGCTATTATAATGGTTATTAGGGTTGTTTCCAAGTCTATTATGGTTATTATCATGATTATTATGATTATTATGTTTCGTAGTATGATTGTGAGAATTATTATGATCATTGTTACGATTATTCTGGTTATAATGGCTATTAAGATTATTATGGTTGTAATAACGAGTATTAGGTTATTTCCATGATTATTCTGTATATTATAACGATGTTATGATTATTACAGTTAGTATAACGATTACTATGATTATTACGGCTATTATGATTTTTGCTATGATTGTTATGATTGTTGTGGGTATTATGACGATTACTATGATTATAATGGTTGATAGCATGGTTATTATGGCCATCATTCGGATTACTATGGCTATTAAGATTATTATGGTTATTATGTCTATTATATTGGTTATTATGATCGTTTCCAAGTCAATTATGTTTATTATAATGATTATTATGATTATAATGTTGCTTAGTATTACTGTGAGGGTTATTATGATCATTACTATTATTATTCTGGTTATTATGGTTATTAAGATTATTATGGCTGTAATAACGATTATTAGGTTATTTGCATGATTATTCTGTATATTATAACGATGTTATGATTATTACGGTCAGTGTAACGATTGCTATGATTATCACGGCTATTATGATTGTTGCTATGATAATTATGATTATAATTATGATTGTCATGATTGTTGTGGTTATCATGACGATTACTATGATTACATTGGTTGATAGCATGGTAATCATGATCATCATTCAGATTACTATAGCTATTATGATGAATATCATTATCAGGGCTATTATAATTGTTATTATGGTTGTTTCCAAGTTTATTATGGTTATTGTCATGTTTATTATCATTATTATTATGATTGATATGTTTGTTGTGGTCATTATGACGATTACTATGATTATAATTGTTGATAGCATGGTAGTTATGATCATCAGTCAGATTATTATAGCTATTACGGTTATTACGGTCATTATGGCTATTATAATGGTTATTAGGGTTGTTTCCAAGTCTATTATGGTTATTTTCATGATTATTATGATTATGATGTTTTTTAGTATGATTGTGAGGATTATTATGACCATTATTGTGATAATTCAGCCAGATTACTATAGCTATTATGATTATTATAGTTATTATGGCTATTATAATGGTTATTATGGTTGATTCCCAATCTATTACGGTTATTATCATTATTATTATTATGATTATTATGTTTCTTAGTATGATTATGACGAATATTATGATCATCACTGAGATTCTTACGGCGATTACGACTATTGCGATTATTATGGCTATAATAACGATTATTAGGTTTTTTTCCTGATTATTCTGTTTTTTATTACGATGTTATGATTATTACTGTCAGTATAACTATTACTATGATTATTACGTCTATTATGATTGTTCCTATGATTATTATTACTATTATTATGATTGTTATGATTGTTGTGGTTATCATGATTATTACTATGATTATAATGGATAATAGCATCGTTATTATGGTCATCATTCAGATTACTATGGCTATTAAGATTACTATGGTTATTATGGCTATTATAATGGTTATTATGATCGTTTCCATGTCTATTAAGGTTATTATTATGATTATTATGATTATAATGTATCATAGTATGTTTGCGATGATTATTACGATCATTATGATGATTATTCTGGTTATTATGGTTATTAAGATTATTATGGCTGTAATATCGTTTATTAGGTTATTTCCATGATTATTCTGTTTATTATTACGATGCTATGATTATTACAGTCAGTATAACTATTACTATAATTATTGCGTCTATTATGATTGCTGCTACGATTATTATGATTATTATTATGATTGTTAAGATTGTTGTGGTTATTCTGACGATTACTATGATTATAATGGTTGATAGTATGGTAGTTATGATCATCAGTCAGATTAATATAGCTATAATGGTTATTATGGTTATTATGGCTATTATAATGGTTAATAGGGTTGTTTCCAAGTCTATTATGGTTATTATCATGATTATTATGATTATTATGTTTCCTAGTATGATTGTGAGAATTATTATGATCATTAATACGATTATTCTGGTTATAATGGTTATTAAGATTAGTATGTCTGTAATAACGATTATTAGGTTATTTCCATGATTATTCTGTATATTATAACGATGTTATGATTATTACAGCCAGTATAACTATTACTATGATTATTACGTCTATTATGACTGTTGCTATGATTATTATGATTATTATTATGATTGTTGTGGTTATTATGACGATTACTATGATTATAATGGTTGATGGCATAGAAATCATGATCATCATTCAGATTACTATAGCTATAATGATTAATACGGTTATCATGGCTATTATAATGGTTATTATGGTTGTTTCCAAGTTTATTATGGTTATTGTCATGTTTATTATCATTATTATTATGATTGTTATGTTTTTTGTGGGGTTTATGACGATTACTATGATTATAATTGTTGATGGCATGGTAATTATGATCATCATTCAGATTACTATAACTATTATGGTTATTATGGTTATTATGGCTATTACAATGGTTATTAGGGTTGTTTCCAAGTCTATTATGCTTATTATCATGATTGCTATGATTATCATGTTTCTTAGTATGATTGTGAGAATTATTATGATCATTACTACGATTATTATGGTTATAATGGTTATTAAGATTATTATGTCTGTAATAACGATTATTAGGTTATTTCCATGATTATTCTGTATATTATAACGATGTTATGATTATTACAGCCAGTATAACTATTACTATGATTATTACGTCTATTATGACTGTTGCTATGATTATTATGATTATTATTATGATTGTCCTGGTTATCATGACGATTACTATGATTATAATGGTTGATAGCATGGTTATTATGGTCTTCATTCGGATTACTATGGCTGTTAAGATTATTATGGTTATTATGTCTATTATATTGGTTATTAAGGCTGTTTCCAAGTCTATTATGGTTATTATCATGATTGTTATGATTATTATGTTTCTGAGCATGATTATGACGAATACTATGATCATCAATGACATTCTTATGGTGATTACGACTATTACGATTATTATGGCTATAATAACCATTATTAGGTTTTCTTACTGATCATTCTGTTTATTATTACGATGTTATGACTATTACGGTTAGTATAACTATTACTATGATTATTACGGCTATTATGATTGTTGCTATGGTAATTATGATTATTATAATGATTTTTATGACTGTTGTGGTTATTATGACGATTACTATGATTATAATGGTTGATAGTATGGTAGTTATGATCATCAGTCAGATTAATATAGCTATAATGGTTATTATGGTTATTATGGCTATTATAATGGTTATTAGGGTTGTTTCCAAGTCTATTATGGTTATTATCATGATTATTATGATTATTATGTTTCCTAGTATGATTGTGAGAATTATTATGATCATTGTTACGATTATTCTGGTTATAATGGCTATTAAGATTATTATGGTTGTAATAACGAGTATTAGGTTATTTCCATGATTATTCTGTATATTATAACGATGTTATGATTATTACAGTTAGTATAACGATTACTATGATTATTACGGCTATTATGATTGTTGCTATGATTGTTATGATTGTTGTGGGTATTATGACGATTACTATGATTATAATGGTTGATAGCATGGTTATTATGGTCATCATTCGGATTACTATGGCTATTAAGATTATTATGGTTATTATGTCTATTATATTGGTTATTATGACCGTTTCCAAGTCTATTATGTTTATTATAATGATTATTATGATTATAATGTTGCTTAGTATTACTGTGAGGGTTATTATGATCATTACTATTATTATTCTGGTTATTATGGTTATTAAGATTATTATGGCTGTAATAACGATTATTAGGTTATTTGCATGATTATTCTGTATATTATAACGATGTTATGATTATTACGGTCAGTGTAACGATTACTATGATTATCACGGCTATTATGATTGTTGCTATGATAATTATGATTATAATTATGATTGTCATGATTGTTGTGGTTATCATGACGATTACTATGATTATATTGGTTGATAGCATGGTAATCATGATCATCATTCAGATTACTATAGCTATTATGATGAATATCATTATCAGGGCTATTAAAATTGTTATTAGGGTTGTTTCCAAGTCTATTATGGTTATTATCATGATTATTATGATTATTATGCTTCCTAGTATGATTGTGAGAATTATTATGATCATTACTACGATTATTCTGGTTATAATGGTTATTAAGATTATTATGTCTGTAATAACGATTATTAGGTTATTTCCATGATTATTCTGTATATTATAACGATGTTATGATTATTACAGCCAGTATAACTATTACTATGATTATTACGTCTATTATGACTGTTGCTATGATTATTATGATTATTATTATGATTGTTGTGGTTATTATGACGATTACTATGATTATAATGGTTGATGGCATAGAAATCATGATCATCATTCAGATTACTATAGCTATAATGATTAATACGGTTATCATGGCTATTATAATGGTTATTATGGTTGTTTCCAAGTTTATTATGGTTATTGTCATGTTTATTTCCATTATTATTATGATTGTTATGTTTTTTGTGGGGTTTATGACGATTACTATGATTATAATTGTTGATAGCATGGTAATTATGATCATCATTCAGATTACTATAACTATTATGGTTATTATGGTTATTATGGCTATTATAATGGTTATTAGGTTTGTTTCCAAGTCTATTATGCTTATTATCATGATTACTATGATTATTATGTTTCTTAGTATGATTGTGAGAATTATTATGATCATTACTACGATTATTCTGGTTATAATGGTTATTAAGATTATTATGTCTGTAATAACGATTATTAGGTTATTTCCATGATTATTCTGTATATTATAACGATGTTATGATTATTACAGCCAGTATAACTATTACTATGATTATTACGTCTATTATGACTGTTGCTATGATTATTATGATTATTAGTATGATTGTCCTGGTTATCATGACGATTACTATGATTATAATGGTTGATAGCATGGTTATTATGGTCATCATTCGGATTACTATGGCTGTTAAGATTATTATGGTTATTATGTCTATTATATTGGTTATTAAGGCTGTTTCCAAGTCTATTATGGTTATTATCATGATTGTTATGATTATTATGTTTCTGAGCATGATTATGACGAATACTATGATCATCAATGACATTCTTATGGTGATTACGACTATTACGATTATTATGGCTATAATAACCATTATTAGGTGTTCTTCCTGATCATTCTGTTTATTATTACGATGTTATGACTATTACGGTTAGTATAACTATTACTATGATTATTACGGCTATTATGATTGTTGCTATGGTAATTATGATTATTATAATGATTTTTATGACTGTTGTGGTTATTATGACGATTACTATGATTATAATGGTTGATAGTATGGTAGTTATGATCATCAGTCAGATTAATATAGCTATAATGGTTATTATGGTTATTATGGCTATTATAATGGTTATTAGGGTTGTTTCCAAGTCTATTATGGTTATTATCATGATTATTATGATTATTATGTTTCCTAGTATGATTGTGAGAATTATTATGATCATTGTTACGATTATTCTGGTTATAATGGCTATTAAGATTATTATGGTTGTAATAACGAGTATTAGGTTATTTCCATGATTATTCTGTATATTATAACGATGTTATGATTATTACAGTTAGTATAACGATTACTATGATTATTACGGCTATTATGATTGTTGCTATGATTGTTATGATTGTTGTGGGTATTATGACGATTACTATGATTATAATGGTTGATAGCATGGTTATTATGGTCATCATTCGGATTACTATGGCTATTAAGATTATTATGGTTATTATGTCTATTATATTGGTTATTATGATCGTTTCCAAGTCTATTATGTTTATTATAATGATTATTATGATTATAATGTTGCTTAGTATTACTGTGAGGGTTATTATGATCATTACTATTATTATTCTGGTTATTATGGTTATTAAGATTATTATGGCTGTAATAACGATTATTAGGTTATTTGCATGATTATTCTGTATATTATAACGATGTTATGATTATTACGGTCAGTGTAACGATTACTATGATTATCACGGCTATTATGATTGTTGCTATGATAATTATGATTATAATTATGATTGTCATGATTGTTGTGGTTATCATGACGATTACTATGATTATATTGCTTGATAGCATGGTAATCATGATCATCATTCAGATTACTATAGCTATTATGATGAATATCATTATCAGGGCTATTAAAATTGTTATGATGGTTGTTTCCAAGTTTATTATGGTTATTGTCATGTTTATTATCATTATTATTATGATTGATATGTTTGTTGTGGTTATTATGACGATTACTATGATTATAATTGTTGATAGCACGATAATTATGATCATCAGTCAGATTACTATAGCTATTATGGTTATTATGATTATTATGGCTGTTATAATGGTTATTAGGGTTGTTTCCAAGTCTATTATGGTTATTTTCA
Organism: Calliopsis andreniformis; assembly: GCF_051401765.1. Lineage (NCBI taxonomy): Eukaryota > Metazoa > Arthropoda > Insecta > Hymenoptera > Andrenidae > Calliopsis > Calliopsis andreniformis. The sequence goes on from NW_027480780.1 coordinate 206,752, forward strand.
TGATTATTATGATTATGATGTTTTTTAGTATGATTGTGAGGATTATTATGACCATTATTGTGGTTATTCTGCTTATTATGGTTATTAAGATTATTATGGCTGTAATAACGATTATTAGGTTATTTGCATGATTATTCTGTATATTATAACGATGTTATGATTATTACGGTCAGTGTAACGATTACTATGATTATCACGGCTACTATGATTGTTGCTATGATAATTATGATTATAATTATGATTGTCATGATTATTGTGGTTATCATGACGATTACTATGATTATATTGGTTGATAGCATGGTAATCATGATCATCATTCAGATTACTATAGCTATTATGATGAATATCATTATCAGGGCTATTATAATTGTTATTACGGTTGTTTCCAAGTCTATTATGGTTATTGCCATGTTTATTATTATTATTATTATTATGATTGTTATGTTTGTTGTCGTTATTATGACGATTACTTTGATTATAGTTGTTGATAGCATGGTAGTTATGATCATCAGTCAGATTATTATAGCTATTACGGTTATTACGGTCATTATGGCTATTATAATGGTTATTAGGGTTGTTTCCAAGTCTATTATGGTTATTATCATGATTATTATGATTATTATGTTTCCTAGTATGATTGTGAGAATTATTATGATCATTACTACGATTATTCTGGTTATAATGGTTATTAAGATTATTATGTCTGTAATAACGATTATTAGGTTATTTCCATGATTATTCTGTATATTATAACGATGTTATGATTATTACAGCCAGTATAACTGTTACTATGATTATTACGTCTATTATGATTGCTGCTACGATTATTATGATTATTATTATGATTGTTAAGATTGTTGTGGTTATTCTGACGATTACTATGATTATAATGGTTGATAGTATGGTAGTTATGATCATCAGTCAGATTAATATAGCTATAATGGTTATTATGGTTATTATGGCTATTATAATGGTTATTAGGGTTGTTTCCAAGTCTATTATGGTTATTATCATGATTATTATGATTATTATGTTTCCTAGTATGATTGTGAGAATTATTATGATCATTACTACGATTATTCTGGTTATAATGGTTATTAAGATTATTATGTCTGTAATAACGATTATTAGGTTATTTCCATGATTATTCTGTATATTATAACGATGTTATGATTATTACAGCCAGTATAACTATTACTATGATTATTACGTCTATTATGACTGTTGCTATGATTATTATGATTATTATTATGATTGTTCTGGTTATCATGACGATTACTATGATTATAATGGTTGATAGCATGGTTATTATGGTCATCATTCGGATTACTATGGCTGTTAAGATTATTATGGTTATTATGTCTATTATATTGGTTATTAAGGCTGTTTCCAAGTCTATTATAGTTATTATCATGATTGTTATGATTATTATGTTTCTGAGCATGATTATGACGAATACTATGATCATCAATGACATTCTTATGGTGATTACGACTATTACGATTATTATGGCTATAATAACCATTATTAGGTTTTCTTCCTGATCATTCTGTTTATTATTACGATGTTATGACTATTACGGTTAGTATAACTATTACTATGATTATTACGGCTATTATGATTGTTGCTATGGTAATTATGATTATTATAATGATTTTTATGACTGTTGTGGTTATTATGACGATTACTATGATTATAATGGTTGATAGTATGGTAGTTATGATCATCAGTCTGATTAATATAGCTATAATGGTTATTATGGTTATTATGGCTATTATAATGGTTATTAGGGTTGTTTCCAAGTCTATTATGGTTATTATCATGATTATTATGATTATTATGTTTCCTAGTATGATTGTGAGAATTATTATGATCATTACTACGATTATTCTGGTTATAATGGTTATTAAGATTATTATGTCTGTAATAACGATTATTAGGTTATTTCCATGATTATTCTGTATATTATAACGATGTTATGATTATTACAGCCAGTATAACTATTACTATGATTATTACGTCTATTATGACTGTTGCTATGATTATTATGATTATTATTATGATTGTCGTGGTTATCATGACGATTACTATGATTATAATGGTTGATAGCATGGTTATTATGGTCATCATTCGGATTACTATGGCTGTTAAGATTATTATGGTTATTATGTCTATTATATTGGTTATTATGCCTGTTTCCAAGTCCATTATGGTTATTATCATGATTATTATGATTATTATGTTTCTGAGCATGATTATGACGAATACTATGATCATCAATGACATTCTTATGGTGATTACGACTATTACGATTATTATGGCTATAATAACCATTATTAGGTTTTCTTCCTGATCATTCTGTTTATTATTACGATGTTATGACTATTACGGTTAGTATAACTATTACTATGATTATTACGGCTATTATGATTGTTGCTATGGTAATTATGATTATTATAATGATTTTTATGACTGTTGTGGTTATTATGACGATTACTATGATTATAATGGTTGATAGTATGGTAGTTATGATCATCAGTCAGATTAATATAGCTATAATGGTTATTATGGTTATTATGGCTATTATAATGGTTATTAGGGTTGTTTCCAAGTCTATTATGGTTATTATCATGATTATTATGATTATTATGTTTCCTAGTATGATTGTGAGAATTATTATGATCATTGTTACGATTATTCTGGTTATAATGGCTATTAAGATTATTATGGTTGTAATAACGAGTATTAGGTTATTTCCATGATTATTCTGTATATTATAACGATGTTATGATTATTACAGTTAGTATAACGATTACTATGATTATTACGGCTATTATGATTGTTGCTATGATTGTTATGATTGTTGTGGGTATTATGACGATTACTATGATTATAATGGTTGATAGCATGGTTATTATGGTCATCATTCGGATTACTATGGCTATTAAGATTATTATGGTTATTATGTCTATTATATTGGTTATTATGATCGTTTCCAAGTCTATTATGTTTATTATAATGATTATTATGATTATAATGTTGCTTAGTATTACTGTGAGGGTTATTATGATCATTACTATTATTATTCTGGTTATTATGGTTATTAAGATTATTATGGCTGTAATAACGATTATTAGGTTATTTGCATGATTATTCTGTATATTATAACGATGTTATGATTATTACGGTCAGTGTAACGATTACTATGATTATCACGGCTATTATGATTGTTGCTATGATAATTATGATTATAATTATGATTGTCATGATTGTTGTGGTTATCATGACGATTACTATGATTATATTGGTTGATAGCATGGTAATCATGATCATCATTCAGATTACTATAGCTATTATGATGAATATCATTATCAGGGCTATTAAAATTGTTATTATGGTTGTTTCCAAGTTTATTATGGTTATTGTCATGTTTATTATCATTATTATTATGATTGATATGTTTGTTGTGGTTATTATGACGATTACTATGATTATAATTGTTGATAGCACGATAATTATGATCATCAGTCAGATTACTATAGCTATTATGGTTATTATGGTTATTATGGCTGTTATAATGGTTATTAGGGTTGTTTCCAAGTCTATTATGGTTATTTTCATGATTATTATGATTATGATGTTTTTTAGTATGATTGTGAGGATTATTATGACCATTATTTTGGTTATTCTGCTTATTATGGTTATTAAGATTATTATGGCTGTAATAACGATTATTAGGTTATTTGCATGATTATTCTGTATATTATAACGATGTTATGATTATTACGGTCAGTGTAACGATTACTATGATTATCACGGCTACTATGATTGTTGCTATGATAATTATGATTATAATTATGATTGTCATGATTGTTGTGGTTATCATGACGATTACTATGATTATATTGGTTGATAGCATGGTAATCATGATCATCATTCAGATTACTATAGCTATTATGATGAATATCATTATCAGGGCTATTATAATTGTTATTACGGTTGTTTCCAAGTCTATTATGGTTATTGCCATGTTTATTATTATTATTATTATTATGATTGTTATGTTTGTTGTCGTTATTATGACGACTACTTTGATTATAGTTGTTGATAGCATGGTAGTTATGATCATCAGTCAGATTATTATAGCTATTACGGTTATTACGGTCATTATGGCTATTATAATGGTTATTAGGGTTGTTTCCAAGTCTATTATGGTTATTATCATGATTATTATGATTATTATGTTTCCTAGTATGATTGTGAGAATTATTATGATCATTACTACGATTATTCTGGTTATAATGGTTATTAAGATTATTATGGCTGTAATATCGTTTATTAGGTTATTTCCATGATTATTCTGTTTATTATTACGATGTTATGATTATTACAGTCAGTATAACTATTACTATAATTATTGCGTCTATTATGATTGCTGCTACGATTATTATGATTATTATTATGATTGTTAAGATTGTTGTGGTTATTCTGACGATTACTATGATTATAATGGTTGATAGTATGGTAGTTATGATCATCAGTCAGATTAATATAGCTATAATGGTTATTATGGTTATTATGGCTATTATAATGGTTATTAGGGTTGTTTCCAAGTCTATCATGGTTATTATCATGATTATTATGATTATTATGTTTCCTAGTATGATTGTGAGAATTATTATGATCATTACTACGATTATTCTGGTTATAATGGTTATTAAGATTATTATGTCTGTAATAACGATTATTAGGTTATTTCCATGATTATTCTGTATATTATAACGATGTTATGATTATTACAGCCAGTATAACTATTACTATGATTATTACGTCTATTATGACTGTTGCTATGATTATTATGATTATTATTATGATTGTTGTGGTTATTATGACGATTACTATGATTATAATGGTTGATGGCATAGAAATCATGATCATCATTCAGATTACTATAGCTATTATGATTAATACGGTTATCATGGCTGTTATAATGGCTATTATGGTTGTTTCCAAGTTTATTATGGTTATTGTCATGTTTATTATCATTATTATTATGATTGTTATGTTTTTTGTGGGGTTTATGACGATTACTATGATTATAATTGTTGATAGCATGGTAATTATGATCATCATTCAGATTACTATAACTATTATGGTTATTATGGTTATTATGGCTATTATAATGGTTATTAGGGTTGTTTCCAAGTCTATTATGCTTATTATCATGATTACTATGATTATTATGTTTCTTAGTATGATTGTGAGAATTATTATGATCATTACTACGATTATTCTGGTTATAATGGTTATTAAGATTATTATGTCTGTAATAACGATTATTAGGTTATTTCCATGATTATTCTGTATATTATAACGATGTTATGATTATTACAGCCAGTATAACTATTACTATGATTATTACGTCTATTATGACTGTTGCTATGATTATTATGATTATTATTATGATTGTTCTGGTTATCATGACGATTACTATGATTATAATGGTTGATAGCATGGTTATTATGGTCATCATTCGGATTACTATGGCTGTTAAGATTATTATGGTTATTATGTCTATTATATTGGTTATTAAGGCTGTTTCCAAGTCTATTATGGTTATTATCATGATTGTTATGATTATTATGTTTCTGAGCATGATTATGACGAATACTATGATCATCAATGACATTCTTATGGTGATTACGACTATTACGATTATTATGGCTATAATAACCATTATTAGGTTTTCTTCCTGATCATTCTGTTTATTATTACGATGTTATGACTATTACGGTTAGTATAACTATTACTATGATTATTACGGCTATTATGATTGTTGCTATGGTAATTATGATTATTATAATGATTTTTATGACTGTTGTGGTTATTATGACGATTACTATGATTATAATGGTTGATAGTATGGTAGTTATGATCATCAGTCAGATTAATATAGCTATAATGGTTATTATGGTTATTATGGCTATTATAATGGTTATTAGGGTTGTTTCCAAGTCTATTATGGTTATTATCATGATTATTATGATTATTATGTTTCCTAGTATGATTGTGAGAATTATTATGATCATTGTTACGATTATTCTGGTTATAATGGCTATTAAGATTATTATGGTTGTAATAACGAGTATTAGGTTATTTCCATGATTATTCTGTATATTATAACGATGTTATGATTATTACAGTTAGTATAACGATTACTATGATTATTACGGCTATTATGATTGTTGCTATGATTGTTATGATTGTTGTGGGTATTATGACGATTACTATGATTATAATGGTTGATAGCATGGTTATTATGGTCATCATTCGGATTACTATGGCTATTAAGATTATTATGGTTATTATGTCTATTATATTGGTTATTATGATCGTTTCCAAGTCTATTATGTTTATTATAATGATTATTATGATTATAATGTTGCTTAGTATTACTGTGAGGGTTATTATGATCATTACTATTATTATTCTGGTTATTATGGTTATTAAGATTATTATGGCTGTAATAACGATTATTAGGTTATTTGCATGATTATTCTGTATATTATAACGATGTTATGATTATTACGGTCAGTGTAACGATTACTATGATTATCACGGCTATTATGATTGTTGCTATGATAATTATGATTATAATTATGATTGTCATGATTGTTGTGGTTATCATGACGATTACTATGATTATATTGCTTGATAGCATGGTAATCATGATCATCATTCAGATTACTATAGCTATTATGATGAATATCATTATCAGGGCTATTAAAATTGTTATTATGGTTGTTTCCAAGTTTATTATGGTTATTGTCATGTTTATTATCATTATTATTATGATTGATATGTTTGTTGTGGTTATTATGACGATTACTATGATTATAATTGTTGATAGCACGATAATTATGATCATCAGTCAGATTACTATAGCTATTATGGTTATTATGGTTATTATGGCTGTTATAATGGTTATTAGGGTTGTTTCCAAGTCTATTATGGTTATTTTCATGATTATTATGATTATGATGTTTTTTAGTATGATTGTGAGGATTATTATGACCATTTTTGTGGTTATTCTGCTTATTATGGTTATTAAGATTATTATGGCTGTAATAACGATTATTAGATTATTTGCATGATTATTCTGTATATTATAACGATGTTATGATTATTACGGTCAGTGTAACGATTACTATGATTATCACGGCTATTATGATTGTTGCTATGATAATTATGATTATAATTATGATTGTCATGATTGTTGTGGTTATCATGACGATTACTATGATTATATTGGTTGATAGCATGGTAATCATGATCATCATTCAGATTACTATAGCTATTATGATGAATATCATTATCAGGGCTATTATAATTGTTATTACGGTTGTTTCCAAGTCTATTATGGTTATTGCCATGTTTATTATTATTATTATTATTATGATTGTTATGTTTGTTGTCGTTATTATGACGATTACTTTGATTATAGTTGTTGATAGCATGGTAGTTATGATCATCAGTCAGATTATTATAGCTATTACGGTTATTACGGTCATTATGGCTATTATAATGGTTATTAGGGTTGTTTCCAAGTCTATTATGGTTATTATCATGATTATTATGATTATTATGTTTCCTAGTATGATTGTGAGAATTATTATGATCATTACTACGATTATTCTGGTTATAATGGTTATTAAGATTATTATGGCTGTAATATCGTTTATTAGGTTATTTCCATGATTATTCTGTTTATTATTACGATGTTATGATTATTACAGTCAGTATAACTATTACTATAATTATTGCGTCTATTATGATTGCTGCTACGATTATTATGATTATTATTATGATTGTTAAGATTGTTGTGGTTATTCTGACGATTACTATGATTATAATGGTTGATAGTAT